>NC_081414.1:453492483-453792483 GCF_030272615.1 Cryptomeria japonica
TCTTGGACTTTATCCAAGGAGTCACAACCTACAACACAATCATTGTATTAAATATACCTGGGAAGATGAGTTTCCTTTCTCTTTGGTACAACCCATTTCTTTTCCATCCACATCAATTGCCATAAGAAATCCATAAAGGCCAATCTAGGGGGAACAATGACTGGTACCCAATGTGGTACTTAGGGGCACACATATACTCTAAACATGGTATACTCAACAAAGAAAATTAAATCACCAAAATTATGAGAGAACACATTCTCTGGTAGTTGTTGATTTGTAGACTTTTTATCTTTGGCTCTTAGAACCTTCTCAATTGTTTTTTATATTGTTTGTTCCAAAATCAATAGATACCCAAACCCTAAATATTTAGCCACTTTCCTATTCTTAGGTTCAAGGTTGGATTTGGCCAATGAATGAGATTTAGTCACAAGACTGAAAACTCCCACACTTTTTTACTCTACGAAACCAAGGTGGGTCTCCCTTTGACAATGTCCTAATGACTTTACTTAATTCTTAGACATTGTATACTAAAACAAATATCCCAATGAAAATATACCAAGGAAAAATGAATAAACTTTTGGTTTAGCTATAGTCTCAGTTTTTAAACATCAATGTAGTCATTGGGTCTAGTTTTTCTACACTAAACCTACTCCTACAAACAGAAATAAAATGATATTTGATAATGAATGGCCCTAAAACAATTTAAAAAAAATAAAAACTAGTGCTTATCCGATGGAGAACAGAGTCTAACTATGAACTGATCTTGAATAACTATGATGCATCTCAATGTTACAATCCTTCATTAAACACTTCATGACATGCATGCAATGTTTAACTAAAATCAATACAAATTTCATCACATTCACCCACATATATATTGCAATATTCTTAGAATAGAATTTAACTCCTTTACTCGAAAATAAACCTATCACTAAGAGCATACATTCTCTATTAGAGAAGACAAATTATAGTGTCATTAACACAATTATTCATACAACACATATACAAATAATAGGAGCAATCTGAAACTAATTTCTTCTATTAATTTTCAAAAGCTAAGATACATAAAAAAATTGTTCATAATAGACTTGCAGAGAGATAACTTTCTCTATTACTTTCAACTCCTACTACATTGTAATATTCAAAAAAATTCAGAATCCTTTTCTATTGGCCATAATTTCCCTTTTATAGGACAAGGGAGCAAAACAAGCTTCAGGGCGAGTAAGACACTTGTCAAAAAATAATTGCTAGAAACAACAAAATATGCCAAAAGGCATCTTACATAAGTACAATAAAAAATCATCCTTGGGAGAGGGACTAGAAGGTGGCTAGAAATATCTACTTCTTGGAATTACCACTGTAGATGGAGGAAATGGATTGAATACAAGATTCAATCTTCCAACATCCAACAATGGAGTTCTTGCAATAAACACACATGCACGCTGAAAAATAAAAAACATAATTATCTACTATCAAAGCATATGCATGCAACTACAAATCTAACTCCATTTCCCTCCTATTCCTCAAGATTTCACATTTAACAATATTGCTCTCAGAAGCACTTATGCAAAAGGCTATGAGGAAATGGAGATTTGAGAATGCAAGAAAATGATATAAAAGATAGATTATGAGAAAACAAAGATGCAAAGGATAAAATTTCAATGCTTGCAAAGATAATAGATATGCGCTCAAGATGTCAAGATAATGAATTTTGAATGCAAAGTCGTGGATCCGAAAATGGGAGAGGGGCTTGGATTTTATAGGCATTCTCCAAGTGAATCCAAGTTATGGGATGAATGTGGGATAAATAATAAGGCTTGAAATTTTTAATCCCACATGTGCAAGGTGAATGTAAGTGGGTAGAGGAGAAAGTATAAATGAATAATGCAAATGCATGTATCTGTGAAAATAGATAAATTATATTATTATAAATATATAGGTGATAGATGATAAATAGGTGATATAATAATAATATTAATATATGATAAATGGAATTATAATATTAATGATAATATGGATATTATTGATGATATTAAATGATAAATAATAATAATTAATGATAATATTAATAATGGATAAATGATGATAAATGACAATAGATGGAATAATGTATGAAAAATGAGGTGGATTCACCTGGGACTAAGATGACAAATTTTATGTGTCTACAAGCACAACAAGCTTGGAAGGAGTATAAATGAGGCGTCCTTATGCTGCAACATTTGTCATTGTCAAAATTTGAATTTTGGCTCTGGAGGCTATGTGGAACTAGGCTAGGTACATGTTGATTGTGCAATTATAAAGATACCTACAAAAATAAAAACTTGCAAAAAGAATGTGGCAAACCATAAAATGGAAAAGAAAGGGATTACTCCTCCTCTTTGGGGTGCTTCTCTTCAAGCGAGTATTATTTCTTGTTCCAAATGTCTATCTACTCCATGGTGGGCCATGCAAAGGCTTTTAAATCTTGCAGTCTATTCATAGATTCCCTTGTCTTATTGGCAGGAACAGTAGAAAATTCTACAATGACCTTGTGCTACAAATAATCAATTTCTAAAATCCTATTAGCAATCAAATGATAGAAATCCTTTTGGGTAGGACCCTCCTACACTAATATCTCAAAACTGTATTTATTGATTCTTGAAAACCAAGTTTCCACATGTCCAAAAATTTTACTTGGTCATCCTCAGTCAAAGTTTTAGGAATGTCCCACCTTTGAAGAACCCTAAATGATGCCATCTTCTCTTTTAACAATTTGTCTTCATCCTCCACATGGGGGAGTTCTTTTATCATTAGATTATAATTATTCCATGTCATCCCCAAATTAGGGTGCAAAAGGCACAATTTTTACTACCAAAAGTACTTCTTTCAACATGTTGGCCTTTGGAAACCACATGGTCTCTAGTGGTTGGAAGAATGAAAGAATATCATCCAATTCGGTTCATAGTTGGAATACTAAAGAATAGAAAGCATGCACCTTATCTAATTTTCTCATCATTTTGTTAGTAATTTGCAAAATTGTCGCCTTTCTGATTCCTAGGCACATTTTATTTGCATCCTCCTTCATTTTATGCAAATCTTCTTTCATTTTCTATAGATCCTTAAGTTGTTGTCCTGTCATGGAGGTGGAATCCCTTGCTGTTGTTTCTTTCTTTAGTTTAACATTTTCAATGTATAATTCATTATGGCTGGCAAAAAGAGCATCATATTCCTTCATGAGTTCCTCATGTTTTTTCTCTCCCCCCTCGGCAACCAGTTTTGCAAAAATGTGAGGCATGGAATGCCAATTGTAAAGAAGTTAATTAGCAAAACAATTTCCTACACTAATCTTGAGAGGAGGGTAATGCAAAATTTTTTACAGATTGTTATAACAATTACAGAAACTTAACAGAAATAGACACAACAACATGCATACCACAACATAGTGATTTACGTGGGGAAAATCCTATCGGGAGAAAACCCCACACTCCAAAAGACACCCAATATATTATTTAACGATCAACAAAATATTACAATATACTTGCAGAGAAAACTCTTCACATGAATACCACTAATCAGAGATTCAAATGTAACTCAATAGCCATAAACTCTTACACACAACCTTTATCTCAGACACGCCATATATAGGAGATACAATAGAAGAAACTGTCAAAAGGTATTACAAAACCATGGGCTAAAACCACCCAATAAAGTGGAGCCAACCTTATATCATATCTATATGCCCTATGACATCTCAAAACACACATCAACACGTGTCCCTCCCTTTTACAACTCATTTATGTGTCTGATGCATTTTATATTTCCTATTTTAGGAGTACAAATTCTAGAGGCCATAACTTGTGAACTGTGTGTCTGATTGATGAACCATTTGAAGTGTCAGAAAGCTTATGAAGTTCTCTATCACCTCATAATCGAATATTCCATTTATGTCCACTTTTAAGGGCATTTAGGAGCCTCTAAAGTCCTCAAAATAAAATTTAAACCTTTCATCGTACTCCTCCAAAACGGAAACTTTCATATCTTCAAAACTAGTTGTGATCTTGTAACGAAACTTTACCAGAATGCTTATCTAGCCAACTAGAAGCTTTGAGAATAATTTCACACCATTACATACTCAAATGAAAAATTAATTTAAATAGTAACCTCATGTAAATGCAAGGTTGAGACACCTTTTTTCCCAACATTCTCCCACTTGTCAAACGCCTTGGAAGAGAAAAGGGAGTATCAACATAATAAATTAATTGCTAGGGGCCATGAGGCCCATAGAATCTGAACACCATATGAACTTCTTTGTGCTCACGACCTTAGTTAAGAATCTACAACATTCATCAAAGTTTTTATTTTAACAAGATTCACCCTACCATCTTCAATCATATCTCTGACAAAATGATACTGAACATCAATGTGATTGGACCGGGCACAAAATGTCAGGTTCTTAGCTAGGAAAATTGTACGCTGACTGTCATATTGAACTATCACTACACCTTGTTTTATTCCAATATCTGAACACAACCTCTTAATCCAAATGGATTCTTTACAAGCATGGGTAGCTGCCATATACTCTACTTCTGTAGTGGACAAAGAGACCATAGCCTATCGCTTACTCATCCAAATAATTTTACCACTAAATAAAGTAAACACATAAGTATTGGTGGATCTTCTACTATCAATATCACTTGCCCAGTCTGAATCCACATAACCATGAATATCAAGGGAAATCACTTCTCCAACCAAATTACCATGATAACATAAAGAATACTCTGAGGTACTCTTCAAATATTTGAAGACTCTTTTGATTGCATCTCAATGAACTCTACCAGGATTAGACATATATCTAGAAAGAACTCCCACTTCTTGGGCAATGGTTGGTCTAGTACAAACCATAACATACATCAAAATTCCAACTGCACTCTGGTAAGGCACTCTGCTCATGTCTTCCATCTCAGATGGGGATGTAGGACAATCTGAAATCAATAATTTCATTCCAATTATAAAAGGAACACACAATGGTCTACAATCCTGCATGTTGAACTTTGTAAAAATGAATTCACATACTTACTCTGGCCCAACCATAGCTTTCTGTTCACTCTATCTATTTCAATTTCCATCCCAAGAATGTGTTTTGCTGGACCAATATCTTTCACTTCAAATTTAGTAGCAAGATGAGACTTTAGATCTAAAATCATACCTTTCTCTTTACCAATGAATAACATATCATCAACATATAATACAATGTACAGGAAATGATCACCATCATATTTATAATAAACACAATGATCTAATTTAGAACGTTCAAATCCCAAACTCAACACATATGTATCAAATTTATGGTACCACATCCTAGGACGATCTATTTGAGGCCATACATAGATTTCTTTAATTTGCAAACCAAATTACTTTTACCTTTTACCACATGGTGCTCTGGCTATGTCATATAAATATCCTCCTCCAAATCACCATGAAGGAAAGTAATTTTCACATCCATTTTCTCAATTTCTAAATAATAGGCAGCAACAATAGAAAGCAAAAATCTAATGGATGTCATTTTTGCAATAGGAGAAAATATCTCACCATAATCAACACCCTCAACTTGAGAGTGATCTTTGGCAACCAACCTTGCGTTATACTTCTCAATGCTTCCATCTAAACCAATATTTTTCTTGAACACCCATTTGCAACCAACGGGCTTTTGTCCTTCAACAAATGGTACAAGATCCCATGTATCATTCTTTTTCAAAGCTGCCATTTGTTCTTTCATATCAATCTTCTAGGATTCTACATCATTCATACCTAATGCCTCTTATAGAGATCTAGGTTCATCCACATTAGTATTCAAAGAAAAAATACATCTCCAATCATCAGGTGAATACCTTTTAGATGGTTGTCTATGTCTTGTAGACCTTCAAACAAGCTAAGTTGGAGGTTCTTCCTCCTCTTTTCAAGATTCAGAGCTAGATGAGCTCTCCTCAACTTCTTGCCTATCAAGGGGTCTCAATTAAACTCTCTCAGGCATAGAAGGGAATTGAATCACATCTTCTTACTTAGTTTGTTTTGGCTACAATGTAATAGAAGGAGACTTCATTTCTCTAAAAATAACACTTCTACTATGAATTACCTTTTGTGCTACATGGTCCCAAAGCTTGTATCCCTTCACACCATAATTGTAACCGATGAAGATACATTTCACAACCTTGTTCTCCAATTTTGTTCACTTCTCCTTTGGCACATGTGCATATGCCTTGTAACCAAAAACTCTAAGATGTCTCAATGAGGGCTTGTGACCTAACTATGCTTCCATAGGTGTTTTATCAACAAAAGCAGAGGTAAGAGACTTGTTAATCAAGTAGCAAGCAGTGACAACAACTTCAACCCAAAAATTTTGTTCTAGATGAGAACCACTTAGCATACTCCTATCCTTCTCCATCAGTGTCATGTTCACTCTTTCTACAACCCCATTCTATTATGGAGAATACAAAGTTGTCTTTTGTCTGTTAATACCATAGTCTTTACAAAATCTATCAAAATCATTAGAGAAAAAATCACTGCCATTTTCAATCCTCAAATATATTTTATTTTTTTCTAGTCTGCAATTCAACCATTTCTTTAAATCTTTTAAATTGATTGAAAAATTCAGATTTACTCTTTAGAAAGTATACCTATGTCCTTCTACTAAAATCATCAATAAATGAAACATAATATGTGGATTTTCCAAGAGAAGGAACATCTACAGGACCAAACACATAAGAATGAATAAGATCCAAAACACCACAAGATTTATGAGAACTCAATTAAAACTAAACATGATTTTGTTTTCAATAAATACAATGGTCACATAAATCAAAGTCAAGATTACAATAATTAAAACCTTCAACAAGGTTTTTGTATTTCAAGGTCCTTAGACCTTTTTCTCTAATGTGGCCAAGTCTCTTGTGCCATAACATAGTCTTCTCTGTAGATTACTTTTCTTTAAAAGAAAGAGCACCCTTAGGTACCCAAAAGCCATGTCCATCTGCTGAAGGCATAACCTTGAAATATTCTGATGAAGTATCCATAGATTTAATTTTTACATAAGTGCTTTTACACTCAGTTGTGTATGCCTCTAGCTTATACAAAGTGCATCATTACCTACATGAGTATCCAAAGCTGCAATGAATGCATTACCATCTTTCTTCTCAAACTCAAAATAGGAATCAAACTTCTTTTTTTTCTTCTTCTTTTCTTCTTTGCAGTCCTTATGGATGTGACCTGGTTTACTGCAATTCCAGCATATGACTTTGTACTTTTTAGGAGATTTTGATCTCCCTTTGGATTTGGACTTATTGCACTTCTCATTCTTCTTTCCTTTTTCCTTAGATCTTCCTCAAATAGTTAGGGCTTCCTTTGAACTAATGGATACCTTCCTCCACATCTCTTCACCAAGTAGGGCACCCACCACATCTTCAAATTTCAAAACAACAGAAGCACTATCGATAGCCATAACAAGAGAATCCTATAAATTAGGCAAAGAACAAAGAAAGATATAAAAATTTTCCTGTTTGTCCATCTTAACACCAATTGATCCACCAACATATTAAATTCTTCCAAGTGGTCTTCAATTTTTCCATCCTCTTCCATCTTCAAGGAATATAGTTTCTTCCTCAAGAAAATCTGATTCAATAAAGATTTTTTTTGATATATTTCACCAAGCTTCGTCCATAACTTCTTTGTAGTGTTCTCTTCATGGACATTGATTAAAATAGATTCTGTCAAGCACAATCTGATTAGACCCTTGTATTTTTAGCCCATAACATCATATGAGCAGTTGTAGTAGGATTTGAGGGTCTTGAGACCAGAGATTACTTTAGTGGCAAATATTCGCCAATGGTGATTTTTTCACATTGGCGACCTAGGAAATGGCAAATATTTTGTACCGACTGGGGGTGGCCATGTTGCCAGAACATTATAAATTTCCATCAAATTCATGACTCAATCGCCATATGTTTTATGTAATTAAATGTTTCTATGTGAGGATTTCGCCAATACAATATACGATGGACACACGGTAAATTTAATTTTTTTGCCTACAGTCTCCGAGTTTGCCTTAATAGACGACCATAATTCGTCTATAGGCATATGAATATTTGTTAGCCAGGAGGACCCAATTTGCCTGACATTTTGCCGACACGTGTCTCCATTCACCCCAACATTCTCCAAGTATATTGTATTTGCCAATTATTTGGACAATCCATAATTGCCTCAAAAATTACATGTCATATTATAGTTACGCGAGATTCGCCAAATATTTGTATACCATATAAAATTCCTATGGAATTTGCCATATAAGGATTGGTATAAATACATTCGAAGATCAGATCTATCTCTACACAATCTAGTGGGTTCTAGGCTCTGAATTCTAATCAATAGCGAAGTTTCAGACTAAGGAAAATCATTGTTGTTGACTGCATTGGTGACTGCTAGTGACCTAAAGGTGAGCGATCATATTTTTGATGTGTTATAATATTATTCTAAATTTATCTATATTTGTTTGCACTGTTGAGTTCATTCTTATTCAATGGGGACCCATCAGTGCCAAGTGGTCAGCCCGAAGATTCAGACCTCAGACATCTAGATTATAGGTCGTAGGGCCAATGAAACATATCTTATACTTTATAGTCTATTATTGCTTCTTCAATAAATTGATATTTGTTTGGCAGCCTTTATTTCATTGGAGATGTCGAATAGGAAGAAGGGTAGGAAACCTGAATGTAGGGAAGGCCATGAGAGGCCAACAAAAAGCAGAAAGTTGTCTTCGTACTTTGGCTTTGGAAAAGATTGTAGTGAAAATAAGGAAGGTACATAAGAACAAGTACAAGTACAAAATTAGAAACCTACACCACATGATGAAGACGACAACGAACTTGATATCTCAGATTAGGATGATCTTGAAGAAGATTATCTGGTAGATGTCCAAGTTAGCCAGAATGATATAATCGACTTGGGTGATAATGCCATTGATGATAATGCACAAAAAGGGGAAAAGAAAAGCTAGATCAAAAAAGGATCAACCACACTCAAAAAAGGATTGGGAGTGGGATATGTCAGTGAGGAATTTTCAAATTAATTGGGCATCAAAGTATCCGTTCATTGAACCAGTGGAGAATCCAATTGAAGGAGAGCCTCCAATAGAATGCAGGTGTAAGATTTGCACTTGGAAACACAACAAGGAAATTAGGTTGTAGCTAAAATTTGACACCATAGAAAAGCATATGGGTAAAGTTTATGAAAAAAAATGATAGACGGAGTTGAAAAATCAGTGGTAAGATGGAAAACAAAGGAGGAATGTAAGAATGTGAGGAATATAGAAGAGTATTATTTTCATGAGAAAATACAGACGAAGCCCGTTGAAGTTAAAGGTTCTATTGAAGCTAGTTTTGGAAAAGCAATGCAAATAGAACAACTGGGAAAAGTTGTTCAGTTAAGCGTTGTTTTTTATATTTTGAGCAGAGGGTGTGCTATGACAGATTTCCCATCAATTAGTGGTTTATTACACTTTTTGAAAGTTCCTAACTATCCTAATAGACACTGGTTAGTAAACAGTGGATGGGAATGGGCAAGTTGTCTTGCAAAGGTTGAAAAAGAAGATGTAAAGGAAAAAATAAGAGAGTCAAACTTTATTGCATTTTCTTTAGACAAAGTTACGGAAGTAGACAATACTTCATGGGTATGCATGCATGTTTATACTATACAGAATCATGCCTGCCAACCTCATCTACTATCTATTGCTAAAATGAAGGAGAGTGCGACAATAGAAAATTTATTTCAATTAGTAAAGAGAAGTTTAATTGAATATGGAGGTATGGATGACATGACAGTTGCCAAAAATTGGTGTGTGTTGGAGTAGATGGAGCTTCAGTAATGCAAGGTCACAGGTGTTGGTTCCCAAAACCACAGATTGGAAATCCTAGAGCTTTGTCAAATCTCCTACTAATTTCTCAATCAGCCTTGGCCAACGAATAGGAATGGTCAAAGATCAAATTCCTCTCTACTTTAGGCTCCACTAGACCTAGGCAGGTATACCTTAATCTCCAAAGCACAAAGAGACTTCTTTATAGTGAATTTAAACTTATCAATTTAGCTGTTTGCAAGAATGGCAAAATGTTTCCTGCAACTATGCTTTATTATGTGCTTTTAACTTGCTTTAACCTGAAAACTTGAATTTAATTAATAGTGAATGAATGCTTATAAAAGAATGTTGTTGGAACCTTAAGTAATTATGAAAAACAATACTGATAGAAATAGGAAGTATGTTTCCCTGATGAGGACCTTATGCATACCAAATTTACTCACAGAAAACTAATAATAGACAAGTGCCTTATCTGACAATTTATATGTTACTTAGTGGATGAATATTTGCAATCAACTTTGGAGATACTTTGAAAAACTTACAAATATGCAAGACTAACAATGCAATGGTTTCATTATGTGTTGCAAGAATTACAAAAACAATTACGTTTCCTACATAATAGCATGTGATGGGACACTCTAGCAAATCTTAACTAGATTTATCCAAAGAATTTCATTCATCAACACCATGTAACATAAAATGATCTGAAGATAAAGACAACAAATCTTATATCTTAGTTTTGGAATAAAAAGGTATACAAAATCTATAGACTCGCAGATACTTCATGATATTCTTTTTTGCACAAAATGACTTTTCATTTCTACAGACCTGCTTTACATAACACTACTAGTCCTAACAAACAATCTGAAAGATAGGAGTTTTTTCAATTGTGTCCCCTTATATACAAAAATGACTCCCTATACATATGCGACTCAAAAGACACGAATGAAAGGACACACCCTTTCATTATTACAAACTAAAAAATGACAAAAACCTAACTAATAACTCCCTAACTGTTAGAACAACTAACAATATTACCAAACATATTACAATTTGACACAAATTAACTTTGGCCATCTAGGACCAAGCCACATTTCTGAATATGTCAAAGGTAGGCCTCATCCTTGTAAGTGTTGGAGTTGAAGATGATATCCTGTACTGCCATCTCTATAGTCACAAAGTTTTCCAACTGGTCCACCATCTCTGCCATGTCTAAGGTGTCAGCTCGTGCAATACCTAGGGAAGCATTAAGTAATGATTGCCATTCTGTAATCCAGACATTTTTGTCCTTCATCTACCCTATTTCATCTATCACTTTTGGAATACCGTGCTGCACAATTTCTCGACATTCATCATATTCAATCTTTAGGCCTACATCAAACTTCTCATGCTTTTTTATTAGTCTCTAGATTTTCTCAATAATTGCAGTGTCTGTCTGACTAGCCTTCTTATCCTACAAGAGCATATGTAATATGTCATAAATTCTCTTATGTGACAAACTGTTATCCATATTCTTCTGGTAAACTGTCTAGATGTCTTCAAGAACTCCATTTAACTTTTCAAATCTCTTTGGCAATAAGACACATGTTGTGTCTGCCCTTATGTTCTGTATTTTCTCTTTCAACTTCTTGTTTTCTTTATGCAACATCTGTTATTTGGGGTATAGATTGACCTCTAATTCTCAAAATTTCTTCATACAATGACTTGTATTTCCCTGCTTCTTTTGCCAACATCTTCATTTGTGCCTTATTTAATTTTGAAATATCAATTCCCATATCCGTTGTGACCATGGGATCCACTTCACCAACCTTTAACTTCATCATGTGACTAAAGGCCTTGTCCACATCTACAATCTTTGGCCTCATATTTGGAGGATAAAGGGCCCACAAAAAACATAGCCTCATCACTTTCAACTTCTTCTTCTTCCTGTATTTCCTGCAGTCTTTGTCTTTTTTCTTCCAATTTATGATTCAAATACTGAAAAATTTGTATGGCTTCTTCAGACTCCTTGTTTTTGAAGATATCCAAGGCTTTAATATGCTCATGAAAGTAATCACCAAGATTCTGCCTTTTCTTGCTCTAGTGTATATAGCCCTCCGGGTCATAATTTTTTCTACTTGTGTGCTCATACAGATTATAATATTCTATTAACCTTTTGTTAATAACTTGATAAGCCTTTGTTGATACAATGGTGAAATCACCAAAATGCAAAGTTCCAAGCAAGAAGACTTGTTTGTGGGCACCCCCAAAATGATGTGCATTAGAGACACTCATTTGTCTCACAATCTCCAGGTAAGCAATTCGGTCTAGTACAGGCTTTGGTAGAACATAGGGAGCACCTTCGAATCCAAAAACCCTAACATATGAGAATTATTGGCATACGTACCAATCACCCCAATTATGATTCACCCTTGTATCTCCATGCTCATGGGGTCTAAGAAATCTTTTAATTTCTTCTGAAAAATGATCCATCAAAAGAAACCCCAAAAGCTCTGTATAGTGGTTGAACAAAAAGCTCTTCAAATTCGACATAATGGGATCTCATGAATTGAGTTTCCCACAATGATACACACAATTGTATTAGCTTCCCCTACCCATCTTTACCATGAACATTTAATTTCAATTCTTCAAGCCACAACCCCTTGGGTCGTCTGTAAAACAAGATAATATGCATCAATAATGAATAAAACTTAAAAGACTTATCAGGGTTATTCTAAAGATTTAAGAAACCCTCATGCATTTTTTCCATAATGTAGGTAGCATAATCAAATTGTCCTGGCTCATGCATTTGTGTATCTGCAACAAGTACTAAAGGTCCTACTCGAGCCACATCTGGAACCTCAACTCCTCCCACTTCACTGCATGTCATGTATGTATATTGCAAATATTGTTTGAAAAGGTTGATGTCAAATGGGGGCCCGTCTTCATCTGTCAACTTCTCTTTCTCAACCTTATGTATGGCCAAATTCCACCTATTATATATAGTATCCATCTTTGTATATTCTTCTTCCAGCTTCTCAAAAGATAGAGGCACATCAGTTTGAAACCAAGACCAAAAACCTCATGAATGGTAGCTACTGAAAGACATATGAATGCATCACCATTTGGTAATTGGATACATCTTTTCATGGAATTATAAGCCTTAGCCAGGGTTTTCAACAATTGAATATTTGCAAAGACATTAGGGACCACTAGCTTACCCAATCCAGTCATCCATGGGTTTGAGATTGGGGTCAGCTTGCTCCTTCGTGAAGAATGATATAAGAACAATTTGTGGCCTCTAACCCTAGTCTAGAGATCACCAATTTCCTTAAAATCATCTTCTAGCTGGTCACGGATCGACAAATTAGCCTTAGATCTTCGGGACTTGGCTCCTGATGAGCTCATCTGGTCAATCATGTCTTGATTTAACTTCCACTTTTGTGCACTTTCCCCACCTTTAAACTTCTTTTAGGAACTCTCAGAAACCTCAATGACCTTCCTCTTTCCTTTGGAACTAGAACCCTCCATATTTGAATCCTTCAATCTTTTTGAAATTCAATTTTGTGCAATTTAGTTTTGCCTCAATCTCTTTGTTCACTTGAATTTGTTATGCAGATTCCTTATACAAACTTCCATATATAGATTTAATACATCAGGAGCATTTACTCAATTGAAATGGTGCTATGATTTGCCTCATGCAAACACAGACCTATCCATTGCCTGGATTTGATAATGGCAGGTGGATTCATTAAAATTAGATTTTACAACGGCTAGTCGACACAACTCCTCCCAATGATTTAATCACTTGGCGCCACTCATCCTTTTGATTAACATAGGTCTCCCCAATCACTCCATCGGGCATCGACGTTGCTCATTTTCCCTCACTCCGATGGTTATAGCTTCCTCGATGGATCCACCTTCTAGCTTGGTTTTACTTTCACCTTTATGTCACATCGACGTAGGTCATTTTGATGTACCCTCCTTCTATTCCTCTATGGCATTCTACCTATCGGGTATCGGTATATTTCCAAATATGTTCCTCTGATGGTTTAAGTTATCCTGACGAGTCCTCCTTCGTAGTCCGCATCTCATTTGTTACATCGGGTCACCTTATCGGGTATCAGAATAACTCATTTTATGTTTCTCCAATGACCCGATGTCATCAAATTCACACTTGTGTATCTTCTTACTTCTCCGGTCTATTGGCATATGTTTCCTTGATGAAATCTCCTTTCTTGTACCCATCTCTCCTTTCTCATTAGGTAACAGTATAATGAAAAATGTCTCCTCCCGATGAGACGATGATATCCTGATGACTTTGACTTCGATCAGTGTAACTTATCCTGATTAAGTCTCCTTCTCTGTGCTCAGCTTTTATTCCTCATCGAGTTTCGGCATAACCTAAAACACCTATCCCTAATGGCTTAAGTTACCTCGATGACTCAGTATTCTCCTCCCTTTGGTTTCGCCTCATCAGGGTAGGTTAGGGCGATAAAACTGCCTTCGCCACCTAGTCCATCGGGTATCGGGGTAGCATAAGATGACACTTTCTGATGACTCGATTACATCGCCAACAAGTGCTCCACTCCATCCGACATCGGCATAAGTTCTACCAATTACCTCATCGAGTGTTGGGGTAACTTTTTCTCCGTGCTTCCGATAGTGAACGCTATGCCGATGACTCTGCCTCCTTGTTATGCTATCGGTGTAGCTCTTCTTGATGGATTACTAACTCTCCAAACTTCTTCCTGTCGATCACACCCGGAGAAAATACCATCGGACTCATTGGTGTGAGTTTTGTCGATCACCACGCACCCTTTTCTCCTTAGGCAATCTTATCGGCGTGACTTATGCAGATAAACATAATTTTATATTTTATGAAGAGAAGGCTTTCTTTCACAAATGCAACTTTCCACAACCATGCTAATGGACTTCCAAGGCACTAAAAAAATCTTTGAATGCACTCATGACCCTGCTTCCGTGATGGACCCTAAAATATGCTCTTGCAATGCAGAGACTGTCATGATGAAGGTTATCACAATGTCACCATACTTGATGTCATCCCTTAATATGCCCAGGTGATACTTGTTCATGTAGATTCAGGATACAATTGTATTTCTCTGAGACAACAACATATCTCCTACACATGCAATCCAACAGTAAATGCTCTTACGATGAAAATATTGTGAGATTTTGCCAAGATCAAGGGCACAATGAAAAGTATAAAAATAGAGACAAAAGAATGACAAGAACAAACTATATTCTCATCAATATGAAAATGATCAACTGGATTCACCAATACAATGAATATAGGCCTGCTTATATAGGCAAAGCCATATGGATGTACGAGCACACAATCATGACATGTGGCTCAATGAGAAACAAGGGTAGGTAAGAAATACTAGGGGTAGGTAGGAAAAATAATATAATATTCCACAAGAGGTGGATGACCCACCGATTGTGGAGTGTAATAGAAAAATAAGACCACAAAAGGTGGAATTTATCCTACAAGCTCTATCCCTATGTGCACACTTCCCTAAGTGTCTCAAATCCAAACTACGAAGAGATGCATTATCCTAAGTTAACTTAAGTAAAGTGTAATAATATCTATAATGAATATTTATTTACACCAACACCCCCCCTTAAGTGCAACTTAGGGGAATGAAGACTTAAGTCAATAATGCAAGATGGGTCCCAGCTACTAGGCCATGATAGGTACCCATGTACAATATGCAAATGCAAGAAAAACTATGCAATGCAATCTCTCACAAACGGAGAAAGGGAGAAAACCCAGTGGGAAAAAACTCCCCCCCAAAAGAGAGATGAATGTACAAAAGACTCTCAAAGAAGATGGACAAAACCTCAAAGAGGAAAAAGTCCCCCCCATAAGAGAGGAAAGAGAAGTCAGCTGACCCCCCCTAATGACACATCCTGCACCCCCAAGAGAGCTCGCAACTGCTAGAACTTACTCTTGGTGAAAGGTTTGGTGAATATGTCTGCAACCCGCTCCGCTGTAGGACAATATTGCAAATCAATGACCTGCTCCTGAATCAACTCTCAGATATAGTGCATATGGATCTCGATGTGTTTGGTCCACTGATGCTAGACTAGATTCTTCGAGATAGAAATAGCACTCTGATTGTCACAATGTAGAACTGTCAGTCGTGGAGTGGTGAACCCAAACCCTGTGAGAATCTGCTAAAGCCAAATGGTCTTAGTCGCTGCATTAATAGCACCTTGATACTCAGCCTCAGTCGAAGAGAGAGCAATAGCATGTTGCTTCTTGCTCTGCCAACAAATGGGGCCTGAACCAAGGTGAAAAATGTAACTGGAAGTAGACTTACGATCATCAAGATCGCCAGCCCAATCGGAGTTTGTGTAACCAACCAAGCAAAGTCCTGTGCCTGCTGCATAGTGAATCCCATAGTGATGTGTACCCTGGATGTAATGAAGGATGTGTTTGGCAGATTTCCAATTAAGCTCATGTGGTTCTTGCATGAAGTAGGAAACCATGCCAATTGCAAATGAAATATCAGGGCGTGTATGGGTCAAGTAGATGAGACTACCCACAAGCTGATGATACAAAGTGGCATCAACTGGTGGAGAAGAACACTAAGCCTCAAGCTTGACTCTTGAAAGAAAGGGAGTTGGTCCAGGCTTACAATCAGCCATATGAAAGCATGCAAGTAGATCAAGAGCATACTTGGGCTGTGACAATGTAATCCCGAAAGGTGACTATGAAATCTCTATCCTAAGAAAGTAGTGCAAAAGACCCAAGTCAATCATAGCAAATTTGTCGTGCAAAGCAGATTTAACCCTGTTAATGATGGATGCGATACTCCCTGTAATGATCAAATCATCAACATAGAGCACAAGTATCAAGTGAGAGTCATCCTGTCACAAAATATAGACATTCGAATTAGAATGACACCTGGTGAACCCTGCTAAGAGAAGAAAGGAATCCATCTTGGCATACCAAGCCCTGGGGGCTTGCTTAAGGCCATAGAGAGATTTCCTTAGTCTGCAAACCAAGGAAGTATCCTGGATGAAACCATGTGGCTGCTCCATATAAATCTCCTCATCAAGATCACCATGAAGAAAAACACTCTTCACATCCATCTAATGTACAACCCAACCATGAGCTGTAGCAATAGCAAGTGTCAAGCGAATGGAGTTCATCTTGGCTACGGGCGCAAAAGTCTCAGTATAGTCAACACCTGCTACCAGGGAGAAACCTTTCGCAACAAGTCGAGCATTATACCTATCCACACTACCATCTGCTGCAAACTTGGTCCGATAGATCCACTTACATCAAACCATCTTTCTCCCCTTAGGGAGATGGACTAAATCCCATGTGTTGTTCCTCATCAAGGAACTATACTCTTCCTCCATATCTTGGTCCCACTCAAGAACCCCTGATGCTTCCCAAAATGTCTATGGATTGGAAGCGGTAGCAATGAATGCATGTGGAAGATCCTGATGCTGTGATTGAGTTCTCCATGTATCTGAAGGATCCCCAACAAGAGAACCTGCGGACTCAAGTGTCTATCGAGCCCAACGAGGTCTAGGTGGAGGTGGAGAACAAGGCTCATCAATTGCAAGTGGACCCTACGGAGGTGTAACCCTGCGAGTTGGAGTTGAAGGAGTCTCATCATCTGAATCACTAACATCACTATCCATAATGGAGTAAGGTGGAGGAGGTAGAGAGGCTAAGCTAGGAGAGATTTCCTCAAAGTGAACACTCCTCTCAATGAACACCTCATGTGTCTCAGGATCCATCAATCTATATGCCTTAACACCCTCAAGATATCCAACAAATATGCAAGGTCGACTCTGTGGTTCCAATGCCTTGTGTTTCTGCGGAGGTATGCGAGTCCATGCTGGATACCCAAAGACTCTGAAATGTCTCACAATCGGTTTCCTACCAGTCCAAGCTTCAAAAGGAGTAATACCTTGCAAAGCTTTATGAGGAACCCGATTCTGGATGTGTGTGGCAAAACTAATAGCCTCGACCCAAAAAGCAGGATCAAGAGAACGTGCATGAATCATACAACTAGCCATTTCTTTGGGAGTTCTATTTGTGCGTTCTGCAACTCTGTTCTGCTATGGAGTGTATGCTACAGAATGCTGAAGATCAATCCCCTCAAGTCTCTTGTTCACATATTCCCTTCCATTATTTGTACGAAGAATCTTCACCACTTTCCCGGATTGCTTCTCCACATGAGTCTTGAAGTCCTGAAATCTGTCAAATACTTCACTCTTATGAATAAGAAAGTAGACCCAAGTGAAGCGGGAGTAGTCATCAATGAAGGTGAGGACATAGCAGGACTTACTAAATGAAGTTTCTGGAAATGGACCTGCTACATCAATGTGAACAAGTTGAAGAACTTCCAAAGCTCTCCAAGCTTTCCCCTTATCAAACTTTTCCTCGGGATGCTTGCCAATGGAACAACCTGAACATACACCCTCTAAAAAACTGATTCGAGGTAGACCTGTGACCATGTCTTTAGTGCTGAGCTGCTGAAGATAATGGTAGTTGAGGGGACCAAACCGCTCATTCCATAGCTTACTTTTTGAGCTTCAAAAGGAGTAATACCTTGCAAAGCTTTATGAGGAACCCGATTCTGGATGTGTATGGCACAACTGATAGCCTTGGCCCAAAAAGCGGGATCAAGAGAACGTGCATGAATCATACAGCTAGCCATTTCTTTGAGAGTTCTATTTGTGCGTTCTGCAACTCTGTTCTGCTGTGGAGTGTATGCTATAGAATACTGAAGATCAATCCCCTCAAATGTACAAAAATCCTCAAGTCTCTTGTTCACATATTCCCTTCCATTATCTGTACGAAGAATCTTCACCACTTTCCTGGATTGCTTCTCCACATGAGTCTTGAAGTCCTGAAATCTGTCAAATACTTCACTCTTATGAATAAGAAAGTAGACCCAAGTGAAGCGAGAGTAGTCATCAATCAAGGTGAGGACATAGCAGGACTTACTAAATGAAGGTGCTGGAAATGGACCTGCTACATCAATGTGAACAAGTTGAAGAACTTCCAAAGCTCTCCAAGCTTTCCCCTTATCAAACTTTTCCTCGGGATGCTTGCCTATGGAACAACCTGAACATACACCCTCTAAAAAACTAATTCGAGGTAGACCTGTGACCATGTCTTTAGTGCTGAGTTGCTGAAGATAATGGTAGTTGAGGGGACCAAACCGCTCATGCCATAGCTTACTTTCTGAATTTGAATGAGTAAGCAAGGCCCTAGAAGGTGAACTTGGCACAAAGTGGGAGAATGAATAAATCCTTGAGTTGTCATTGACTTGTCCCACTGCTACCAAGGCATCATAATCAAGTTCCTTTACCACAACTGAATCTGGTGTAAACTCAACCTTTTTCCCATTCCCATAGTGAGTGATTTGGTAGATAGAGAGAAGGTTGGTAGACAAGTTAGGAACATAGAGAACATTCTCAAATGTTCCATCATCCATGTCAACTGAACCTTTCCCTTCAACCTCTACTTGTGTATCATCACCTATGTAAATGTGAGGTACCTTAGATGGCTCCAATGAAGAAAACTGCTCCTTTGTAGAACCCATGTGATATGAGGCACCTAAGTCAAGTATCCACTACTGTGAAGAACTTGTTGTAGCCACAAATGCTTTCCCTTTTCCCTTAGACTGTGAGGAAGAGGAAGGAGATGAATCCTTCTTTGTGTAGGCGGATGGCAAGTTGATGTTGTTTTTCTTAAGAAGATTAGTTAACTCATCAACTTACTTTGTGTGGCATCGATGCTCATCATGATCATACTTCTTGCAATATGCACAAGTTGGCTTATCCTTCTTAGGTGGTGTCCCCTTCTTGGAAGAGGATGAAAAATCGCCTTGTGATGGAGAGGATGATTGTCCTTTTTCCTGCTATGGCTATGACTTAGATTGCTTCTTCTTCTTGTTGGAATCTTTGCCTTGACTTCCTTGATTCCCTTGATTAGCCACCAAATCCTTGGACTTTGAAGACTTGAGAAGCCCCATGTTCAACAACTTAGATTGTTCCAATATCAACATTTCTGTGAAAGTATCAAATGAAGACATAACATAGGAACTCCCCATTGTCAAATGATGAGTTTGGAAGCTAGACACAAATGCTGCATATTCTGGTGCAAGCTTGTCCAACAAGTTGAATATCAATTGGGCATCCTTTTTGTCAATTCCACAATCCTTAAGCTTTGCTCTTAGCTCATTTTCTTTGGTGACACAATCTTGGATTGTATCAAAACTCTTGGGATCCAAGTTGGTGAGCTCATTGTCAATCTTATAACCTCTGATTTCATCAACTTGACCATACAATTTCTGAAACATATCCCAAGCATCTTTGATTGCAGTACACTTTTCAATATGAAAGATGAGGTCATTTGATACATACTTGCACAAAGTTCCAAGAGCCAGGAAATTCTTAGTGAGCCATTTTAATTGAGCATTAGGATCAGCCTTAGGATCAGGTGGTGCTGCTATTGTTCCATCTATGTGTAGACACCTAAAAATGGTCAAACGCTTGCGAAGTCATACTTTAACAATTGCGCATTGCCTCATTTTAGGTTTTTGCGTCGCATTAACATTTCTCCTATGTCACGCACTTGGTCTTTATCATTTGCGAACATCGAGTCATTCTTCTAAATTCTTCAATCATCTCGTCCTCAAATTTGGTCTTGTCGACAACATTATCCAGTCATGATTTTGATCGATTTTATCTTGTCGCATCAATGAGCGTGCTTATTTGTCATCATTTTGGACATCGTCAATCCTAATTAGGGTTTTGTCCTCTCATCAATCTTATCATTTTGGACATCGTCAATCCTAATTAGGGTTTTGTCCTCTTATCAATCTTGTCATTTTACGACCGATTTGTTATCGATCGTTGTCATGTTCAATCTTATCATCTTGCAATCTATTCTGTCATCGATTCTTGTCCTCTTGTCGATTTTGTCATTTTGCGATCAATTTGGTCATCGATCGTTGTCTGTCTCAATTATGTCAATTTGGATCAATTTGTCATTGTTCCTCGTCAATTGGCGCATCTTCTCAATCAAATTGTTTATCGCATTGGTCATTTATCAATAAAAAATCATGATCGACATTAATTATCTTTAATCAGGACCTAATTGTCATCCTCACATTGTTAATTCACCTTCTAGGGTTTCATGATTTAATCATTTAACTTTGTGCGTCATTTCTTCCTTTAGGATTAATAAATTACTTATTTATCCTAAGTTTTCTCATTACAATTAAATATTCATTTAATTGGCTAATTATTCCTCTTTGTGAGTGAATTAATTAATAAATGAAAAATTATTGATTAATTCACTAATTTCTAATTTCCTAATTTCTTAATTCTTAAATTCAATTTCCACCTATTTCTCTCCTAAATTTATGGCAATGACATAGAAATTTGTCATAAAATGTCATAAATTCTTGACATAGAAATTTGTCATGAATTGTCATAAGCCTTGCATAGCAATTTGTCATAGATATGTCATAATTTTGCTATTCTTGATTTGAATTTCTATTCGAATCTCTTTCATGCTAATTTGCTCATTTCTCCAATTTGTCTATAAATTGGATGAATTTCTTCACTCAAATCCCTTGACCCTTGATTCTTAATCCGGAATTTCTATCAAACTACCAAATTTTCGTTTCTAGTACTCTTGAGCTTTTTGCTTTCAATTGTGTGAGCACTTGTAGGTGAGATCCACAAACCCATTGAAGAGGAAAGAACAACAATGGAGCCGCATGGAAGAAGCATCCGAATTGTTATATGGTTTGCATGATATTTTCTTTTAAATGCTTTGTTTTTGTGCCTCTATTGAATGTGCTTTGGAATTAGGTTCATTTCAATGAGTGTTCTTTTGATTGAGTTATCATGTCTTGTGTTTTGATTGATCTACATGCTTATGATGATTCCTAAATTCTGATGCTACACTATGTAATGCGTGAGACCTTTTTCCATTAATTTGCTCCATACTTTAATTTTCCATGATGCATAATTATGTGGAGTTAAAGGTGGAAATTTATGAGGACTCATTGCAACAAAAATGAAAGAGCACAAGGAAAGAGAGGCACAATCACACAAGACACCCCCCAAATTCACTCAATCAAAGAACCCCCCCAAAAGTGATGATTTGACACTTTATACTTAGTGCATGTACAATGGGCCACTTGCAAAAAATGGCAAAGTGGACTTCTGATTTCAATTTTACAACTACCTCAATAAGGCCAAAAGAGACTCAAACTAATAATACAAGAGATCTAAACTAAGATCCAAGCAATTTACAAGTACCAAATAGGCCAACTAATACCAATATCTGAAAGTACAATTTCTATTTAAAATCTCTGAAATCTGATCATAGATTATGAAAGTAGATGAAAAAAATGCACTTTCAAAAAAAACAGCACCTGAAAAGGAGGTCGTATGAGCTCAAACAAGGCCTTTGAAGTTGCAGAATTGAGTATTGGATAGGTACAGCTGAGAGAATCTAAAAATTCTGAAAACCCTATGCACCAAAACTAGAAAATAACCACACCACTGCGAAGAGCACAAAAAATTAGCCCAAATCAAAAAAAAATTGCACCAAAAAAGGAGCAAAATTGAGCAAGTTATGGGCCTCCAAAGTTGACCCAAAAATCCAAACTACTCAATGGAGAGGGGTCTAAAAATTTCCAAAGAAAATGTTGACTGGGTGCTGCTGACTGGGTGCGGAATGTGCGCTGCTGACTGGGTAGAAGGTACGGATCCCAAAAATAATTTTCAACTTTTTTTTTTTTTTTTCAAAATTTTTTTTCAAGCTGGAAAATAATTTTTAGAAAAAAAATAATTTTTTTCTTTTCTTTTGAAAAAAATCCGAAAATTTCCGTACCGTACCACCTGAATTGGGCAGAAAATGTCCTCCACACCCAAAAATCAATTTTTGCCAAAATAGGTTGAATTTATACTCGATTTTTATGGAAACAGCCTGCCAGATGCAATGGTGAGGTCGAAAATGCTCCAAGATGCCTCCAAAAAGAGCAGTTCCTCAGATCTGAAAATAGAAGCCTTCCACGATGTCTCCAAAAACCAATCGATGAAGCCCCAATGGCTCTGATACCATGTGAGATTTTTCCAAGATCAAGGGCACAATGAAAAGTATAAAAATATAGACAAAAGAATGGCAAGAACAAACTATATTCTCATCAATATGAAAATGATCAACTGGATTCACCAATACAATGAATATAGGCCTGCTTATATAGGCAAGGCCATATGGATGTATGAGCACACAATCATGACATGTGGCTCAATGAGAAACAAGGGTAGGTAAGAAATACTAGGGGTAGGTAGGAGAAATAATATAATATTCCACAAGAGGTGGATGACCCACCGAATGTGGAGTGTAACAACAAAATAAGACCACAAAAGGTGGAATTTCTCCTACAAGCTCTATCCCTATGTGCACACTTCCCTAAGTGTCTCAAATCCAAAATATGAAGAGATGCATTATCCTAAGTTAACTTAAGTAAAGTGTAATAATATCCATAATGAATATTCATTTACACCAACAAATATACATACAAAACATCAATAGATAGCATAAAATATTTTTGCAAAAATATGGGCTAACAGTGGCTCTTTCTTGGAATGTATGTCCTTTTTAGGGACATAGTCTCTGGAAAGAAGACCAAAAATAAACAGAAACAAAAAACAAAGGAAAACTACACTACTATAGTACAAGAATACTCCTTGCTCCCTAAGAGAAAAAATGCTTGAGATACTGAGCATGTATTGGAAATTCTTGAATTTCATCATTAGTGTTGTGCAAGAAATATAAATTTTCTCCTCCCTTTTCCAAGATGATGTATGGTCCTAACCAAAGTGCTTCAAACTTTTTGTGCTTTCCCTTGTCTTGGTCTTTTGTATTCCACTTGAGCACCCACTCTCCTTCTTTAAAAGTTTTGTCAAAGGCATTCTTGTCATGCAATGCTTTTACCATTTTTTGCCTTTGTATATTTTGTTCTTGAGCCTCTCTTCTATACTCATCCAATTCAACCAACTGGACCAACCCGTCTTCCAGGAAATCAACTTCTTCTAAATATTCCTCTGAAACAAATTTATACACTGGGAGAAGGTTGTTCAAAGGCAACCTTGCTTCTTTACCATAAACAAGCTGATAAGGATCAAACCCTGTGGACTTCTTGATTGTTACCCTATCTGCCCACACTGCCAGATTCAACTTTGAGTCCCATGCCCTTTTGTTGTCACCTAACATCCTTTTAATGATCTTCAACAAGTTTTTGTTACTAGATTATGTTTGTCCATTCCCTTGGGGATGATAAGGTGATGAATATGACAAAGTGATTCCATAACTTTCACAAAAATCAGCAAATTCTTTGGATCTAAAACACATCCCATTATCTACAACAATCTTGTGGGGTACCCCAAATGTTGTCAGTATATTTTCCAAAAGAAACTTTGTTACCACCTTACTTGTAGCCTGCCTTGTAGGAATTGCCTCTACCCCTTTGGTAAAGTAATCAGTGGCTACCAAAATCCATTTGTGTCCTCTATTGGATTTATTTGAAAATTATCCTATGAAATCAATACCCCACATCTAAAAAGGTTCTTTAGTTTGCAGGGTTCTAAGTGGAAGAGCTCCATCATATTTAAGCTTTCCTGAATTTTTTTGGCAAGCCTCACATTTTCTAATATAAGTATGACAATACTTAAAGACTCGTGGCCAATAGTAACCAACATTGAGTATTTTATGGGCAGTGGTTTTTGCTGAAAAGTGTCCCCAACATACACCTTCATGTAATTCCTTTAAAACAAATTGTTCTTGATGAACATCTAAACAAAATAAAAGGATACCATCCCTGTTTTTCCAATATAAATCACCCTTAAGAAATACATACCTAGATGCTTGAAACTTAAGTGTTCTTTTCTGATTATCATTTAAATCCTCTGGACACTTCATGTGTTTTAAATAATAGACAATATTCTTGTACCAAGGACACATTTCAATGCTTATTTGAGCCTCCTACAACTCTACCTGATTTATTTGTGTTGCCTCCACATTTGATTCTGTCATCAGTTTAGCCAAACCTTGACCTCTTACCAGTTTAGTAATCTAGATGTCAATGTTGAACTCTTGGATTTGATTGATCCATTTGCATCTTCTCCCAGTAGTTTCAGTATGCCTAAAAATATCCTTGACAGCTGCATTAGGAACATAGGCAATGACATAAGCTCCCACTAAATATGCTCTAAAATATTTTACAGCTTTTACTAGGGCACATGCTTGGTTCTCATTTATATCATAATTTAACTCAAAAGCTTGTAGTGTTTTGCTAAAGAACGCCATTGGTTGTTCATGACCTTCATAATTCTTTTGTAACATAACCACAACAATAGTATGAAATGAAACAAAAGAAAATACTTGAAAAGGTTTAGAGAAATCAAGAGATTTAAATATAGGTGCTTCCTTGATGGCTCTTTTAATGTTCACAAAGGAATCAATTGCTTCATTAGTCCATTTTATCTCTACACCCTTTTTCAACATCTTTGCAATAGGTTTTACAATTTCAGAAAAATTTGACGCAAATCTTCTCACAAAATTAATTTGTCCAAAGAATGATTGAATGGCTTTGACTATTTTAGGGATCTGAATTTTATCAAAGGTTGCAATTCTCTCAGGGTCAATCCTTACTCCATCTTTGGATACAATATGACCCAACAATTTACCTTTAGTGACTCCAAATTGACACTTTTTTGGATATAGAGAAATACCATATTCTAGTGCTCTGATGAAAATATTTTCTAGATCATTACAATGGTTCTCTACTTTCTTGGAGTATGTTGTCAAATCATCCTGGTATAAAACTAGAATTTAATCAATGAGGCCTTCAAAGGATACATCCATGGCCCTTTGACAAGTAACTCTAGCACTGGTAAGTCCAAATGGCATCCTGGCATACACATATGTGCCCCATGGTGTAGTGAAATTTGTTTTGTATTTTTCCAATTCCTTGACCTTCACTTGGTTGTAACCACATAACCCATCCATCATAGAAAGTAGCTCATTCCCTGTTACTTTCTGTAGCAAAGCTTCCATGTTAGGCAGAGCATAATTATCTTTTAAAGATGATATATTTAAGTTTCTAAAGTCTACACATAATCTTATATCACCGTTCTTCTTTCTAACATGCACCGAGTTTGACACCCATGTGGAATGCCTTATAGGCTCTATAATCCCTGCATTCCTCATCTTCATCAACTCTTCCTTCATTTTGGGAGGCAATGTGGTATTTATAGGCCTTTGTTTTTGCCTAAATGGTTTTGCATTTGGCTTCAGTGGGATTTCATGTTGGAAAAAATCCTCTTTGTATGCCTTAAGGTCATCATATGACCAAGCAAAAACATGCCTGTATTTTCTTAACAGATTGACCAACACAGTTCTAATTTTTGGTGTAAGCTTCTTCCCAATGTAAACCTCCCTAGGATTGTTTTCACTTCCCAAGTTTATTTTCTCCACTTCTTCACAACTTCCAGTGTTGGGCTTGAAATTTGCCATGTCTTTATTATCAAACAACCTCTCTAGTTCCACCAACCCCTTTGGAATCTTGTTTGTTTTAAGCTAGAGAATGTCTTTCCCAAATAGAGACCCCTTACCATTCTCCTCTTCCACATATGCATTCCAATCCATGTTTTGGCCCTCATAATGATCTTCACAAAATAAAGACTTTAAAAGATCCCTGTCATCATCAAATATCTGCTAGTTCTTTATATTATCTGGTACTACAGGTCTAGTTTTTATTTCAACTTGGGTAATGTCATCAAAAGGAATATCATTATGTTTAATTGCTAAGTTAGCCATAAAATCAGCTAAAATATTGTTAGATCTTTCAATCCATGTTATAGAAAATACATCAAAAAAATTCAATAGAGTCCCACACCTCATTTCTGCAATTTCGAAGCCTTACATTTTTAGTAGCAAACTTTTCCCTTACTTGAGATACAACTAACTCTGAATCAGCATAAACTGTTAGTAGTTTGATACCATGTTTATTTTCTATTCTAAGACCTAACAAGAGTGCTTCATACTCAACAACATTGTTTGTACATTCAAAGGCTATCAAAAAAGAATATTTGAATGATCTCCCATTAGGAGAAATAAAAACCACACCAGCTCCATTTGCTTCTTTACTACTAGCACCATCAAAGTACATTTTCCAAATTTTATCCTCATGTGCTTCAATAGTATCTTCAAACTTATTAGTTTTGCATTGAATGGGATTAGAAATACTTACCTGAAAGTTATTTATATCTGATTGGAGGAAACATGTTGTCTTGTTTGGATCAACTTCTTCTATTAGGTAGAATCATCTTGGCTCTCTATCAATCCTTACATTTGCCCCTTTTAACGGTATGGTTGCATTTGACAAATCTAATTGAACATATCCCCCTACCAAATTTGACCATTGTGTTGGTAGTAACATCCCATAATTTGGAGGCACTTGAACAACTGTGATGTTTGTTTTATATGACGCATCTAGGCATAATGGAAATCAAAACTCCACATTCTTCATAATTTCAAAAACTGGGACTAATCTATTATCCATAGAATAACATTTCCCATAGGGAGTGTCTACATGCATCCCAAGTTCCTTCATGACATCTTCTGGCATTATGTTCATGGCTGCACCTAAATCTATCATAAAATTATTAACCATTTTATTGTTATCAACAAATTCAGATAAAAAGGATCAACCTGAGTAAGATTCTTAGTGATAGAAGTTCCCAAATAGACAACAGGTGGATCTTCAGCTCTTGGCCTATGATCCTCTTTATTAACTTCACCAATGTTAGACAAAATCTTGATTGTTTCATTTTTGTAATCAGGAAATTTCATTACTTCAAGCAAGGGCAAAGATACTTTCACCTGCGATAAAGACTGAGACATAAATGATCCACAATTTGAAAGTGGCTTACTAATTTGTTTCGTTTCAATCGGTTTTGTCAATTTAGGGGGTTCTGTTTGTTTGCCCTTTTCTGCTGCACCTTCCTTTTCTTCATTGGCAATGATGTCTTTGTTTTCAGTAGCTTTAGGAACCTTTGCAAATATCTCAGATGGCTTACCTTGCTCTGGGTTCACTGTTATGTTCTTTAGTTGATAATTGCTTTTTGCCTATGCTACTACTACCACACTATAAACTTTCTTTTCTTCGTCTATTAAATTTCTAAAGGAATGCACTCGCTCTTCATCATGGAACAATCTCCTCACGGCTGGGGTGTCCACATCATCATTAGTGAAAAATTTATATACGTTGTACTATTGGCTCTCTCTCCTCCATTGTACATCGGATGACTGGTCATCCTTGGATGAATCCTCATCCCTACCCCAAATTAGTTTTGATGAAAGTACATTCACTGTGGGCTCATACTCATCCTCATGGTCCTTTTCTTCTACAAAACCTTGATAAATCATACATTGCTCTACAACATGAGGTAAATTGCAGACTTCACACCATGGATATTCCCCCACAAAATTGTTTACTTTCTTCAATGGATCATGAGTTTCTTTGCTTAGATTGGCATTCACTGACTTACCATCTTTTCAGTTTGTGTTATATGGCATGTCATGAAATCTTGGCATATTGTAATTCATTGTCTTATTGCTTCTATATGGGGGTGGCTTCTCATTGTGATTTTGCTTACCCTTCATATCTTTCAGCATGTCCATGATTTGGCTAAACTCATCCTTTTTTGTTGCTTTGGGATTATATAATTTTGGATCATCTCTCTTGCCAATTCTCCCAACAACTTTTATGTTGTTTTCAATGGTAGTGGTTGTCTTAAATGCTTGCTGCAAGGTGGTAGGCTTATGAGATAGAATCTCATAGTGAGTCTTGCTTTCAAAAGCACTCAAATAAAAGTCAATAAAAAATGAATCAACGGGTCTAATATCCCTTGGTATTCTATTAAGCACTTTATTAAACCTCTTATTAAATTCAAAGACTGATTCATTTTGATTCTTCTTTATGCTTGTCAACTCATGAGATGCAAATGAAGTATCATTATGGTCTCCAAACTCTTCCAAGAATTGTGTCACAAACTTGTGCCAACTACCAATGCACTTGTCGAGAATATTTTTGTACCACTCTCCTGCATCCTCTGTTAGAGACTGAACAAACGGTTTCATAAAAACATCTTCATGAGGGACTTCGAATTCCTCAATGGTATTTTTTACATTTATTACATGTTCTGCAGAATCAATTCCATTTCCTATGAACTTAGGGATGGCGGACCTTAAATCATTTGAAATCTGATTTGAATATCCAACTATCCCACTAAAATCCAACTATTTATACCTTTCAATGGTCATAGGTGGTCTGCAACCATAGTTTTTAGTTTGATAGTTTCCATTTCCTCCATTATTACTGTTGTTTCTATTGTTGCCTCCACTACCATTTTGATTATTGTTATTTCCATTTCCATTGTTTCCATTACCATTGTTTCCCCTTATTATTACTTACATTGTTTTTCCTATCTCTATTATTCCAGTTACTAGTAATTCCCCCACTGCTAGTTCTTCTTTCATCATTATGATTATTGCATTGTCTATTATTATACTGGCTTTTATTCTCATTGTAGGGTATATTTTTTCATCTATCCCTTTTTTCATTAATATCCAAAACATCAGATAATGGATTATTATAGATCCTAAATGGTTGTTCAATGTTTCTCATGTGAGGGGGACTATACCTAGGGGTTGTTAGTCTACTTCCCTCACCTCTTCTCTTTTCTTCTTCAACCCTGTTTGACTTAGGGCTTTGAACGGTATCTCTTTCTAATCTAAGCTTCTGGAATACCCAATCTGGTTGTCTCTTAAGAGCTTTTTCCATTTTGGATTCATCTCCATTTAAGTCAGCCATTTTAAGTATGATTGCATCCCACTGCCTCTCCTCCTATTCCTCTACAGTTAGGGTTTCTTCATCATGGTCATCATTGTTCTCTTTTGCATTTAAGGTATAAAAAGGATTTTCCTTCATATTTTCAAATTTATCACCAGATGATGAGCCACCCTCTCTACTAGGAAAATTATTATGACCCCCAAATGCCATACTTGGTGTTGATTTCTTTTCTTTGTATCTTTTCTTTGGGCTCAACTGAACAAGATCATCTTGTCCCTTGTGCAGAGACCTTCTCCCCTGCATTAACCTTATTGATAAATTCCTAGGGATTTCTCTTACTTTCTTAAAATACCAATTAGTATTCATGTATTAGATGTAGATTTGCCACCTCCTAAGAGGAACAATATATTTTATTAATCTTTTGGGCTCCTTCCTCTAGTAGAGTCTGAAACAAACCACCAAAGATTCTGAACACTTCCTAAGACAACTCCCCAATAGAGTTGCCAATCTGTTGGTTCCCAAAATCATAGATTGGAAATCCTAGTGCTTTTCCAAATCTCCTACTAATTTCTCAATCAACCTTGGCCAACGAACAGGAATGGTCAAAGACCAAATTCCTCTACACTTTAGGATCTACTAGACCTAGGTAGGTATACCTTAATCTCAAAAGCACAAAGAGACTTCTTTATAGTGAATTTAAACTTATCAATTTAGCTATTTGCAAGAATGGCAAAATGTTTCCTGCAACTATGCTTTATTATGTGCTTTTAACTTGCTTTAATCTGAAAACTTGAATGTAATTAATAGTGAATGAATTCTTATACAAGAATGTTGTTGGAACCTTAAGTGATTATGAAAAAACAATACTGATAGAAATAGGAAGTATGTTTCCTTGATGAGGACCTTATGCATACCAAATTTACTCACAAAAAACTAATAATAGACAAGTGCCTTATCTGACAATTTATATGTTACTTAGTGGACAAATATTTGCAATCAACTTTGGAGATAGTTTGAAAAACTTACAAATATGCAAGACTATCAATGCAATGGTTTTATTATGTGTTGCAAGAATAACAAAAACAATTATGTTTCCTACACAACAACATGTGATGGCACACTGTAGCAAATCTTAACTAGATTTATCCAAAGAACTTGATTCATCAGCAACATGTAACATAAAATGATATGAAGATAAAGATAACAAATCTTATATATTAATTTTGGAATAAAAAGGTATACAAAAGCTACAGACTCATAGGTACTTCATGATATTCTTGTTTGCACAAAATGACTTTTCATTTCTACAAACCCGCTTTACATAACACTAGTAGTCTCAACAAACAATCTGAAAGATAGGAGTTTTTTCAATTATGTCCCCTTGTATACAAAAATGACTCCCTATACATATGCAAATCAAAAGACACAAATAAAAGGACACACCCTTTCATTAGTACAAACTAAAAACTGGTATAAACCTAACTAATAACTCCCTAACTGCTAGAACAACTAACAATATTACTTAACATATTACAATTTGACACAAATTAACTCTGACCATCTAGGACCAAGCCACATTTCTGAATATGTCAAAGGTAGGCCTCATCCTTGTAAGTGCTAGAGTTGAAGATGATATCCCACACTACCATCTCTATAGTCACAAAGTTTTCCAATTGGTCCACTGTCTCTGCCATGTCCAAGGTGTTAGCCCGTGCAATACCTAGGGAAGCACTAAGTAATGATTGACATTCTGTAATCCACACATTTTTGTCCTTCATCTACCCTGTTTCATCTATCACTTTTGGAATATTGTGATGCTCTTACCAAAATTTTTGCACATGCCAAATTTGGTGCCCTAATGAATCCTTGCATTCATTCATACTAAAAAAAGGCCCAAAATCATGAGCAAGAAATCAGAAGTACATCTTTTTCTAACTTGTTTGCTTCATGTGTAGATATAGGAAAAAACAATGAAGCATGTGGGTTAAAATGGGCTCCCATGAGGGTTGAGCTCAGCATGCTATAGATCACAGAGACTTTATGCTCCTTTTCAAGAAAGGCATGGCTTATCAAGCCTGATTGGGACTTTAAAAAAGTCATGCTTTTGAATTTTGCCCTATCAGCAAGACCTACCCCAATCAACAAGATGTACCCTGATAAGAAAGCACAACACAAAAAATTATATCGGCTATCGGAATAGTAGGTTCCAAGTCATTCTGAAGACCCGATAGGAAGGTGTGGAGCACTAAAGGCTGTGTCGGCCATCAAAATGAACCATTTCATATCATCCCGATGACCCAATGGAAAAGCCAGGGCATGAAGAACAATTATCCCACATTGGTAGTGTAGACGGAGTGTATAGCATTTAAAGCTTAGACCACATGTAACTAAAGTGTCAAAGCTTGAAAGCTTTTAACAAGAGGTGGCTCATCGCCCAGTGGACCCTGCATGCGCGTACATCTCAACGCGTCCTAATTTTATGACCGGCTAGCGAGAAGAGACTAAAGAGAAAGCAAGTTGTAAAAGATCAATGGTGATTCAGGTACATCAATGATTGTCACTCTGTCGCAATGAAAAGATGATCACTAGATATCTCATGCGACTTGGCGACTGATGACATGGCAAGGCATAGAGTATAAGATCAAGGATAGGTGGTAGTCTAGTGGCTAGTGACATGGCACAATGGGAGACATCGAGCAGATCTTGGTCGCGATCAGTCTCGAAAAGGTTTCATCAAAAGCTCATTTCCATTGACATCGAGAAGATCTTGGCCGCGATGAGTCCCGACGAAGTTTCACCAAAGGCTCAGTTTCATCGACATAATAATATCGATGAAACCTTAGGTTCGATGAGACTGGTAAAGGGTTCACCGAGAGAGTAGCTTGGTCGAAAGAAGAGATCCGACATAGCAAGACGTGTGGTGGCTGATGACATGGCAGACACGTGGTGCCTATGCAGATCTTTGGAACCAATCAGGGAGTGACACATGTTGACATGCGTCACAAGAGAGAAGATCAACAAGAGATTAAAGGTCAAGCAAGTTCAGGAAAGATCAATGGTAATTTGAAGGATCTAAGGGCCATCGCTATACAGTTATAGAAAGAAGCTCACCAGTTATCATAGCCACTTGGCAACTAAGCATGTGCGAAGAAGACAAAGGAAAGGTGAGTGGATAAGAGATTAAAGATCGAGTAGTTTGAGGGAAGATCAATGGCCGTCGCTATATCGTGTTGGTATTTTGGTATGGTTTTGTCATTGATGTCAACACCTACTAAACACTTATCAACTCTGGCACTTTGGAGAATCAACAACATTCACCGGCAAGAAAGTGACTTATGCACAGTCACTGGTATCTGGTACACCGGCAGGATATAATGTTCACCGACACTTGGAATAACATGGAAAACACCTGGTTATGTCAAAGACATAGTTTGGACACTTTGTCTTGGAGTTTTGGTCATTGGCATATTTCGTATTTGCATATTTGTTGTTACCAGCAAATAGGTCCAAGATATACACTGACAGGTTTATCTTTTCCAAATCAATATGACACGCTATGGAGATGTCTCATTATTGTTGTAAATGCATCAAGCCGACATGTTGAATCGGTTATTGCATCGGACATTGTTTTATTTGTAAATTGACTTTATTGTAATATCCTTTAGAGCCGACCTACTAAAATTGGTCTTAGGTTATGATACAAATGTAAGATCTTATTTGTAAGATCAGATGTGGAGTACAAAAAAGAATTGTGTGAAGGTATATGCGAGAATAAGCAGAGCTATACACGCAGACATCATTTGAAGGTTGAAGGAAGGTTTTTTGTGAAGACAATCAGAACTACACTGGTACTGAATCTAGCATAGAAAGATGCTAATTTGGGCAGTACATCCTTATTGGATTTAACCATCCAATTGTAGTCAGTGTGACTCCTATTTGGGTTTGAGCAGTGAGCTCTAGGCGCTTGGCCTTTCTGCATGTGCAGACCCCATTTGTGTACACATACTATCTGCAATAGTATCATTTGATTGTGGGAAAGGTTTCCCACCATGGTTTTTCCCCTTATAGGGTTTCCACATACAAATATTACTGCGATGTGTTGTGGATGACTTTGTCTTTTTGTTTCATGCATTAATCTTTACTGGTATTACAATTAACTGATAAAACTGTCTACCGGCATAAAAGACTGTTTTACCGGTATTAATCATTAAAGTTGGTAAAGTTATTTTTGGTTTGAATTTGTTAGACAACTGATTCACCCCCCCCCCCTCAGTTGTCTCCGGGACCTAACAATTGGTATCAGAGCCTAGTCCTCTTTTTGCAGAAGTTTAACAGCTTGAGGAGATCCAATGTCTACTAACTATTTCAGGAAGGACAATCCTAAACTTGATGGAACCAACTATGGCATATGGAAGATCAGAATGGAGACACATCTAAATTGCATTGGAAAGGACATATGGGATGTTACAAAGAATGGCTATACAACTCCTACAACCAGTCAACCTAATCCACCAAACTTGGCTAAAGATGAAGAAAATGATTGCAAAGCAAGAGAAGCACTTTTGAGCACATTAACAGATCAACAAATCATGGGATTATCAGATAGATCAACTGATAAAGCTATTTGGGATCATTTGGAAACACTGGATGAAGGAGATTCCATGGTCAAAATTGCAAAACTTGAAAGCTTTTGGGTCAGGTATGAAAATCTGAAAATGGAAGAAGATGAAAGGATTTCTGCTTTTATGGAAAGAGTAAAAGAAATTGTTTTGGGTATTAAATATTGTGGAGGAACCTTAAGTGAAGATGAAATTGTTTCAAAAGTTTTGAGAGGATTGCCACCGGCATATAAAATGAAGGTTACTACTATAAATGAGTTAAGAACAATGCCTAATACATCAGTAACTAGGGATACATTGATTGGAAAACTTTCAGCTTTTGAAATTGAGGAATTTGGTCCTGTTGCTAATATAAAGACAGATTTAGCTTTTAAGGCATCAACATCATCTGCACCACCATTTGACAAATCTGATTGGAAAGCCTTTTATGCAAGAGAACTTGAGGAAAGCAAGAGAGAAAATGAAGAACTTGAAGAACTTGAAGCACCATTTGCAAGGAAAATGCCTAAAGGTCCAGTTGGAAGTAAGTATGAAGGTAAAGCACCCTTCAAATGCTTTAACTATAATAAGATTGGTCATATGGCTTCTAGATGCCCTGATAGACATGATAGACTAAGAGAAGAAGCTAGGAGAACATACAAGCCTAACCTTGAATATCAGAGATACAGATTTAAGAAGAATAAAGATAAATCTTGTTATCTTGTTGATGAAGGAGTGACTGATGATTCTGATGAAGAACCGACAAAAAATGGATGGATTTTTGTTGCTATAACAAAAGATCAACGGATACCTACTATTCAATTGGTAGAGCAGGCCCTGGCAGCTAAAGTTGAAGTTAAGGATGAATGGATCATTGATTCAAGATGCTCACATCATATGACTGGTGATAAAAGTAAATTCTTGAACTTTTATGAACATAATGGAGGCTTAGTGAGATTTGGAGATGATAAAGCTTGTTTGATCAAAGATAAAGGTATAATATCTCTTGATGGTAAGCATAATACTGACAATGTTTACTATGTTGAAGGTTTAAAACATAATCTTTTGAGTGTTGGTCAATTAGTTGAGAAAGGATTTCAGTTACAATTCAAAAATGGAAAATGCAAAATCATGAATAGAACTGGTTTGGAAATTGCAACCGATAATCAAACTAGAGGTAATATCTTTCACTTGAATAACAATGAAAAGACATGCTTGATTGCACATATTGATGAAATTTGGCTATGGCATAAGAGACTCTATCATGTAAATTTTGATTGCATGGTAAAAATCAGTACTACTAAGGCAGTTAGAGATTTACCTAAAATTGTCAAACCTCACAATACAGTATGTAAGGAATGTCAATTTGGAAACAAGTTAGAGCTACTTTTAAAAGTATTCCAGAAAAATCAAACAATGCTCTTGACTTAATTCATACTGATTTATGTGGTCCAGCTAGAACTAAAAGTTTGCAAGGTGATAGATATTTCATGCTAATCATTGATGAGTACTCTAGAATGTGTTGGGTTACTTTTCTCAGAGAAAAATCAGAAGTACTTGGAAAGTTCAAACCGTTCAAAGCAATGGTAGAGAATGAAATGGGTAAGAAAATCAAATGTCTAAGATCATATCAAGGAGGAGAATTTACATCTAAGGAATTTAATACATTTTGTGAAGTGAATGGAATCAGAAGACAGCTATCGGCACCTTGGACACCACAGCAGAATGGAGTCGTTGAAAGGAAAAATAGAACTATCTTGGATGCAGCTAGAAGTATGTTATCAGAAACAAATCTACCACATGTGTATTGGAGAGAGGCAGTAAGTACAACGATCTATACATTCAACAAAGTTCACATCAAAGGTGAAACCGGTAAGACCCCTCATGAACTATGGTTTGGTATTACTCCTACCCTTAAATATTTCAGAATATTTGGAAGTAAATGCTATATTAGAAGGGATGAGTATATTGGAAAATTTGATCCTAGAAGTGATGAAGGAATATTTCTTGGTTATTCATCTAAGAGCAAGGCATATAGATGTTTTAACAAAAGATTGCAGAAAATTGTTGAGAGTACAAATGTGAAGATTGATGAACAATTTAGAGGAACTTCAAGGTATATAGACTCTGAACCGGCAACAGAGATTCTAACAAATGAACCTACATTGAACCCACCAGTACAGAATGAAGATCCAATTACACCGGTATCATCTGAAAATTCCATAGTAACTGAGGAACAACAGCAAACGAAGACACCTCGATATGTATGATTGAATCACTTTGAAGATCAGATAATTGGGAACAAGAATAAAGGAGTTATGACAAGAGGAAGACTAGCAAATGAAGAGGTATGTCGTATTTCTCAAATTGAACCATCATCAATTAATGAGGCATGTGAAGATAAACACTGGATTAAAGCTATGGAAGAGGAACTAGAACAAATTGAGAAAAATAACACATGGACATTAGTTTCCCGGCCTAAAGACAAAAATGTGATTGGAACAAAGTGGGTATTCAAAAACAAACTTAATGAAGATGGTAAGGTAATCAGGAATAAAGAAAGACTAGTGTGTAAGGGATATTCTTAGAAAGAAGGAATTGATTATAATGAAACCTTTGCACCGGTAGCTAGAATTGAGACAGTCAGATTATTTTTGGCTTTTGCAGCACACAAGAACTACAAAGTATATCAAATGGATATTAAATGTGCATTTTTGAATGGAGATCTTGAAGAAAAAGTTTGCATTGAACAACCTGATGGATTTTCTTTGACAGATAACAAAGATATGGTTTGCAGGTTAAGGAAAGCTTTTTATGGGTTGAAGCAAACTGCAAGAGCCTGGTATGAAAGATTGGATAAGTATCTTTTGAAGATTGGTTTTTCTAAAGGTAATGCTGACAACAACTTATATTATAAAGTGACAAATGATGACATCTTGGTTATAGAAGTTTTTGTTGATGATATAATCTTTGGAGAAGAAGATGGATTATGTAAAGAATTTTCTATTGAAATGCAGCAAGAATTTGAAATGTCTATGATTGGAGAAATAAAATTCTTTTTAGGATTGCAAATTTCACAGACTGATAAAGGTATATTCTTGAGTCAATCCAAGTACTTGAAGGAGTTATTAAAGAAATTTGGGATGGATAACTCTAAACCGGTAAGCACACCTATGACTACAAATGACAAATTATCACTAAGGGATGAATCTACACTTGTTAATCCGACTAGGTACAAATCTATGATAGGAGGTTTACTGCATTTGACATAAACAAGACTTGATATCATGAATGCAACATGTATTATTTCAATATTTTAGAGTAATCCTAGAGAAAATCATGAATCAACAGTAAAAAGGATTTTTCGGTACTTACAAGGCACTACAAATCTTGGATTATGGTATCCTAGAGATGAAAACTTTGAATTATGTGCATACATTGATGCAAATTGGGCAGGAGATGTGGATGATAGAAAAAGCACCATCGGCGGAGCATTTTTTCTTGGAAGTAGATTAATTTCTTGGTTGAGTAAGAGACAAAGTTATGTATCTTTATCAACAGCTGAATCAGAATATGTTGTAGCAACAACCAACTGTACACAGGTACTATGGCTTAAGAAAATGTTGAAAGACATAAGGGTAAAATGCAAGGAACCTATTACTATCTATTGTGATAACACTGCAGCAATTGATATATCTAAGAATCTGGTATTACATTCTAAAACCAAACATGTTTCTATCAAACTGAATTTTCTAAGGGAAAATGTTGAAGCAAAAGAAATTAAAATGGTTTATGTGAATACTAAAGAGAAGATTGCATATTTTCACTAAATCTCTGCCTAAGGAGACTTTTGAATATCTCAGAGACCAGCTTGGGGTCATACCCCCACCGGTAGAAACTTAGACAGTTGATGATAGTCATCAACTGATAGAAATAACAAAGAAATCTTTTACTCTGGCTTTGATGAGAAAGCTACTTCTCAGGGGGAGTAGTTGGTATAGTGAATTGGTTGGTATTTTGTATCTAAAAAATGGTCTTTATATTGCTTTGGCATTTGATGTCAAAGGGGGAGAGATTGGTATGGAAAAACACAAGGAAAACTCATGTCACTCCCAGGGGGAGAGATTGTTACTTTGGGGAGATTATTGGTTTTTGGTATTTGGCATTTCTGTTTTGGTACTTTGATGGTTTTTCCATCTTATGTTGCCATCAATGCCAAAGGGGGATATTGTTGGTATTTTGGTATGGTTTTGTCATTGATGTCAACACCTACTAAACACTTATCAACTTTGGCACTTTGGAGAATCAGCAACATTCACCGGAAAGCAAGTGACTTATGCACATTTACCGGTCTTTGGTACACCGACATGATATAATGTTCACCGACACTTGGAATAGCATGGAAAACACTTGGTTATGTCGAAGACATCGTTTGGACACTTTGTCTTGGATTTTTGGTCATTTTCATATTTCGTATTTGCATATTTGCTGTTACTGGCAAATAGGTCTAGGATATACACCGACAGGTTTATCTTTTCTAGATCAGCACGACATGCTATGGAGATGTATCATTATTGTTGTAAATGCATCAAGCCAACATGTTGAATCGGTTATTGCATTGGACATTGTTTTATTTATAAATTAATTTTATTGTAATATCCTTTAGAGCTGACCTACTAAAATTGGTCTTAGGTTATGATATAAATGTAAGATCTTATTTGTAAGATCAGATGTGGGGTGCAAAAAAGAATTGTGTGAAGGTATATGCAAGAATAAGAAGAGCTATACACACAAACATTATTTGAAGGTTGAAGGAAGGTTTTTTGTGAAGACAATTAGAACTACACCAGTACTGAATCTCTCATAGAAAGATGCTAATTTGGGCAATACATCCTTATTGGATTTAACCATCCAATTGTAGTCAATGTGACTCCTATTTGTGTTTGAGCAGTAAGCTCTAGGCGCTTGGCCTTTCGACATGTGCAGACCCCACTTGTGTACACATACTATCTACAGTAGTATCATCTGATTGTGGGTAAGGTTTCCCACCGCGGTTTTTCCCCTTATAGGGTTTCCATGTACAAATATTGGTGTTATGTGTTGTGGATGACTTTGTCTTTTTGTTTCATGCATTAATCTTTACCGGTATTACAATTAACTGATAAAACTGTCTACCGGCATAAAAGACTAGTTTACCGGTATTAATCATTAAAGTTGGTAAAGTTATTTTTGGTTTGAATTTGTTAGACAACTGATTCACCCCCCCCCCTCAGTTGTCTCCGAGACCTAACATACCGCATGATGAAGGTGTTCAATAGTTATTCCCTATGACTTGGCAAATGATGACGTGGTCATCTAGGTGGTCGTCCAGGTGGGCTAAGAGCGAATGAAGAACCAAGGCAGGCCGAGGTTAAAGATCGAACAGATTGATCACATCCAACATTGATCACATAGATCTGACGGTGGTCACTAAGCCGCAAGGAAAAGTTGCTCACCCAGTTATCGATGTGACTTGGCGACAAGGTGGGTCTAGTCCAGATGGCAGACAAAGTGGACCCATGAACCAATCAGAGGCTGACACGTGGCAAAAAATCTATAGACGAGCGGATGTCTAAGTCAACCTTGAACTTGAACTTCAAAATGGTTCAATGGTTGAAAATAGTTCATAGGTTCAATTTAGTATTTTTACCAAAAATAGACCTCTGGGCGAATTAATCATTCATGTGTGCACAATCATTTAAATTTTTCAATTTCCTATATAGTTTCAACTATATAATTTAACTTTTATTTTTCCCTCTTTTTTGGCTTGACGCCCTGCCATGTGGTGGTCTCTGATTCACCGATGGAGTCCATTGGGTGCCACCTCAGATGACACCTCATCACTTCGCCACGTGTCCACCTTGTCACTGCCACTGGGTTGCTTGCTCATCACCATGTGTCCGCCACCTGTGCGCCACCTCAACATCACGTCACTGGGATCTGCAAGTTGTCTTTCCACCTAGACCACCAATTGGACTTGCCACCTGGCTTTCGCCATTTCGTAATGACTAACCAACATGGACCTTTCCTTCGTGAAATCACGCCGACCATTGGATCTCGCTGAACCTACAGGGTTTTTAACACTTCATTTTTACTTCATTTTCGGCCTGAGCTTTTCACCATTTCGCGATAGCTAACTTTCGAGCATCTTCAGCTTGCGAAATCATGCCAACTGTTGATCTTCTTGGGACCAGCTCACTAGTTAATTTTCCCTTTGTCTACAAAATTTTGTTCTCCTTGGGATCCGTGCCTGTGTGGGGTCCACCTTGTCATTTCTTAGCTGGCCTGCTTAGTCACCTCGAGAAGCGCACCCATGCGCATGGGGTCCGCTTGGGCTTCCATCAGCACCATCCATCAAAAGCCTCTTGAGGCTTTGACACTATGGTTATGTGGAGCTTTGGATATAAATATTAAAAAATGCTCCCGCCCAGCCAATGTGGGATAATGTGTTATACCTGGAATGCATTTTGTGAAGGTTTTCTTAGACTCTTCATGGCATTTTCGACCTGCTACTTCAATCCATGCCATAGAAGAGGGAGAAAACTGGAGTTCAAACACCTTCCATCATGTTGCCTGAGTATCCATGGCATAGCAGAGAGGAGGACCTGACAATCATTGCCTATGGCATTTGCTTGAAAGCTTTGGTGGGTTTTATACCAGCCACGCAGAAGATCATTTCCTTTACACTGGCCAATGCATAAGCTTGGCAGCTGATAAAAAATCTCAAACTCCACTCCATCCATCTTCAACGCCTTTTTGCATTTGTTAGGAAAGTTCTAAGTGCTCAAAAACCACACAGAGGGGAGGCATGTGAGGGAGTTTGACTGTTGTAACACCTGTCAAATCTACATTTGCTGTTGGTGTTCTATGCTATGGTTTTTATTCCAATCACCTCACGTGCAGCAAGGAGGACTGGTGTAGGGCATGGAGAAAACCACACTGAAGGTGGGAAACACCTGCCGGCCATTACTTGGAAGTTTCTATGCTTCCCAAACTCCACATTGAGGAGAAAGTTGATTTGAAAACAACCGATTTCACTTTACTTTGAAGGTTCTGAAACCTTCTAACTTCCACGCCTAACCAGCACCGCAAAGGGGAGAATGCTGGAGTTTTATGGTCTCTGCTAACACGTGGGGAATTTGGTATTGGCTATTGATTGCATTTGGTTTGAAGGAAGCATTGGCTTTGACCTGGCAAAGGTCATGGCATTAAGAAATACATATCATTCATGTCTTTATAGATTATGATAAATCTATATGACAATGATCTCCTTCATTTGAGCTATATTGTTAAACCTTGAATTCATAGTTTCTTTAACCTTGAATCTTCAATGGCTGCTACCAATATGAACTTCACTTAAATGTGACTTGTGAATTGCATCATTATCTGAATATTCTTAAATTTCCCCAGTAAACAAAGTCGCCAATAAAATCAATGTACGGGCATAGGCCAGGTCGGGCCGCAAAGTGGCTCCAGCTAAATTTTTTTTTGTTTTCATGCAATTGACATTCAAAATGCCTTAGGAACCTTAAACTTACCTCTGGAATCGATTGACACCATTTTTGGATCATCAGATTGAGTTTTGCAACTTTCAGGCACTTACGCCACATTTTCGCATTTAATCGCGAAGACGTAATTTTCAAACTGATCAAAACACCTTTCTGGACCTTGCCATCTGACAGGCGTGTACTTTGATATACAAGAATGAACTCTACCAAATGGTTTCTCAAGAAAAAAACCTGAGTGAAGAGATATTAATTGTCGAAAATGACCAACTGGCTTTGTCGACACTGTGGACCTGATGAAGTCAATGTTCAGGCAACACATGATGTATTTCTTAAAAATATCAAACGACCTTCGTAGACCCTCAAATTTGAAACACAAGTACCTTGAAGTACATATTAAAACTTAGAATTCTCAATTTGACCAAAAGCCTAACTGGGTGCAAATGGTACGCTCATGAAAATGGCTGCATTAACTTATATAACACTGAAAGTACGGATCACTGAAAGAGATGGCTCAAGAAAACCCTTTGAAAACCAATCAAACGGATTGGCAGAGGCTTGAAATTTGAAACATGACTCATTATTCATGTCAACATCAACCCAGAAGAAACATTCTGACATGACACTCACTGAGGCAACTTTTACACTTATGCAGAACAGGGCTCCGACTAGTTGTCGAAACAGGGACTTGCTAAAACTGCAATGCCCCGCGAGGAAACCCCTAAGGGTTTAAGTTAAAAACACTCAAATAGAGTGTAAATATTTTTTTTTTATAATAATAATAGTTACGAGTGTTAATAATAAGTTACAACATTAAGATAATTTGGAGTTATCTAAAACCTAAATAACACAGCGGAAGACTAAACGGACCTCAGGAGTTTCCCAACGCGATTACGTATCCTTACACCTGAATCAACTCGCGTCAAATGACCCAATAATATGGATATCTTAATTACGAGATAATGCATAAGACATGGACATATATTTATGTTCGTTAAGATGACGTCTTAGAATCTTAGGAAGCGTTCATTTATTTGGGGTGGATAGGGGGCCATCGTGAGGTTATTTACTCAATGCACATTAACACCTAATTATTTAAAGAGGCCTTCCTTAAGGTTCAATGCGATTAATATACGAAGTTCATTCATTTGGTTTTAAGATAACCACCCACATTTGATATCTTTCTTAAATATTAAAAGTATGGTTAATAAGATGAGATTCGTTCATTAAGGATTAAACTTCCATTAGTAGAGTGAGGTCCCTTCATTTGAATTCAAGCATAACCAACTAATGAGTCGTAGTTCTTTTATGGAGGATAAAATGAAATTAGCCATAAGGTTCATTCATTGAAGTTTTAATATTGCTAATCGAAGGATTAAATTCATTAAGGTGAAAATGTAAATAGGAACACATGAGTTCATCCCTTTAGTTAAGATATAGTTAGCAAGATGATATTCATTAATATAGGATTAAAATATAAGTTCATAGTGACATTCTTCCATTAGGATTAGAATATAACTATTGTGTTGCATGTCACTCTTTTTAGTTAAATGTAGTTAATATGAAGAGATACTTTTACTAAGATTAAGATATAAACAACTATACGAATACTTCCCTTTTCAGTTCAATTTAGCAATCATAAGGAGATTCTTTTATTAGGGTTATAATTATGGATAAATAGTTGAGGTCGCCCAATTATCAAGTTAATTTGGTATGGATTATTTGTTAAGATTAAAACATAAATAACTAAACAAATTCATCCAATATAGTGTAGTATGATTAACATGGTGATACTCATTTAAGGAGATAAAAAGTAAATACCTATATGATGTTCATCCTTTAGATTTCAACTTAGAAATTACAACATTAGTACTAACTTTGTTACCCATACACATTCGATCAATTTACCAACTTATATCAAGCTAAAACAATAAAGGCATCCTAATGAGATTCTTTCCACCATTATTTCCTTTAATTAACATAAACCAAATTCTTTTCCATAATCATACTTACAATGTTTTATGAACCTGATTACTACATTTATCAAGATGAATAATTTTATGCGCTTTGATTTAGCTTCATTAAATTCCCACCATACACTTATGAAAAGCAACCATACATGATAACTTAAAGTATGAAATAAAAGAAGCAAGGCATCGCATAACATGGATATGATCTCGGAGTTCACCCCTAAGGGCTACATCTCCGGGTCTGCTCAACTGCAAGACCCCTCTGGCATTTAAATATAGTTAAGAATACATAATTTACATGTCTTTTACATCCTTGCCACTTAGGCGAACACAACCCATATACAACAGTCACCTCGGTAAATAATTACATAATGATCCCCTCTGAAGCGGATCCTACAAAATACATCAAAGCAATAACAAGGAATTCTTAACTGTCGGTACCCTAACTGGAGACTTGACCGACGTTGACTAGACATAAGCAATCAGATGACAGGGTCGCAACATTCCTATCAAGGGCGTGCTATTATAATTGACATAACGATTACCAAATTATTAAGCCATGCTCAAGTGTTAACGAGTAGTTACAATATTTCCTCAAGTTGACTTAAGCATCTAAACAGATTATTTAATCCTTAGATAAACACCAAAGACAAGTTGGTTTCACAAAAGTAATCTAGCCCCTTCTCTAACTATACAAAAAAATTACCCTTTTTCTATAAAGATCAAAATACATTGAGAGTAAATAAAGGAATGGGAAAATCATTTCCGAGCTAAATTGAGCTTCTATTGCATACACAAAAAAAAAAAGGTTAAAGTCTAATGCCACCATTCAATTTTCTCATTAGCATTTAAACGTGAGTCCCCATATTTTCCACTTAAATGAAATAAAACTTAAATACGCATTTCAACATTTGTAAAGATAATGAAAATCATTGCCATATTACATTCCAAAAATCAATATATATCATCAAATTATATATGCTAATTAGATGTTACCTATATTAACATATATTTTAATATATCTATTTATCCCTCTTTTTTAAAAAAAAAGAACAACATTACTTATTAAAATATACATCTCAACTCACATTTTTAATATAAAATATTGTTTATAATATATTTATATTAATAAGCATCTTTTTTTTTTGTTTGTATAAAATAAAACAAACTATATTCAAATTTTAACTTACCTAAAATACTAAATAATAATTAAAAAAAAATAGTAAAAAAATTAGAGGGTGGCCAACCCTAGGCGGCAAAACCCTAGGGTGGTCGTGCCCTAGCCGAAGAGGTTGCGGCCTCCACGGAGGACGCAGGCCCCTCGGCCTCCACTTACAGTGGAGTCGGGGGTACTGCGCCCGCCATGGGGGTCGCAGGCCCTTCGGCTCCCCCACACAGTGGCGCTGGGAGGAGCTGCGGCCTCCATGGGAGACGCAGTCCCCTTCAGCCCCCACTGTGTGTGGGCACCGAATTGAGCTGCGGCGGCACCGTGGGGAGGGGCGGGTTGAGCTTCGGCTCCCCCCCCCGAAAACCCCAAATTTGCTTTTTTTTTGTTTATTTTTTTTTTGTATATAATTTTTTTTTGCATAAAAAACCAGTTTCGACTTAACAACATTTTTTTCTTGTTTTTTTAAAAAAAATACCCAAAAACGTAAAAACCCCCATTTTTCCATTTGTTACAGTCACATTCATTTGTTCTTTTTTTTGTCTTTTCTCAGCATGTTATGGTTTTTTTTTTAACAAATAGGAGAGATTGATGAATAACCTTCAAATCCATTTAGTATTTGTAGTCCGTTTTCCTCACAAAGATCCAACAATGGAAAATCTGAAAACCAGTATTGCAAGAAAGAAAAATACAAGACATTATGATCAAACTGATGAACAGAATCCTACCTCACAACGCATTCGGGGAAGAGTTTTGATGAAGAGCTCCACCTGCAACTCAAAGCAAATCTCCATTTTTTCTCCCCAAAGTTCCCCCATCTCCATTCCCAAAAGATCCCAAAAAGAGAACCCCCAAAATATTTCCAAAACTAGGTTAAATGAGGAACCTCTTTTTTTTTGACCTAATTTTCAATTTCGAATTTAGGCATTTATTTTTTTAAAATAAAAGAGAATCAGAATGGAAAATCATTCCTTTCCACTATTCAATACATCTTATTCGCTTTTCTAATTAAAATTAAAATGCCTCTATTTCTTATTTAATTCTAATTTTAATTTCTCCATATTACTTTAGCCAACATTTATATTTTGAACTATTAACAAGGGTAAGGTATTTAAATTAATTTAAATTTCCAAAAATCAATCCTTTATACTATATCAACTTTACAAGTAAAAAAAATAATTTCTTTTAAATAATAAAATTTACCCTTTCTCTTCCAAAATGCGAAAATGATTAATTTATTTCTATTTCCCAATGACTTTAAATCTTTCCTTTCTAAAATGCATAACTCATTGAATTTCGTTATTATTAAAATTAACTATTAAATTAACTCGCTACAACATAATAAAGCGACCTTTTTAATAAATGACTAATCTCGTGAAAGAAACCTATTTATTCTAATTTTCTCAACTACTAATGCATAAATGAACACATTAATTCAAGTTAAATACTTTAAGCTTGCTACAGTTATAATTAAAGCGATCTCTTTAAATTAATGATTAATCATATAAAAGAAACTACCTATTTTAAATTTCTAAATTACAAATGCGTACATCCACTCATTAAATTGAATTAAATACTTGGGATAGCAAACTCCACTTACCCCGTGCATGGCACACAAACCGAGGAAGTCCACCAAATCACATGACAAGCAACCCAACGAAAAGAAAGCCCCACGAACCACACACGACGCTCACCTAACCATGGCTAAGGCAAGATGAGAGTTTTATGACCCCCAAATCCGAATTCTAAGGATGAAGGAGGTATACTCAACCCTGCGAATCCGAAGGAGATGAACCTCGCCCTAGGTGGTGTTGTACCTGCAATCTCCTGCACCCATGAATCACACAAGCATACATATACATATACATATTCAATGAAGGCGTTAGCTCGAGATTTATAACCAGAATTAGGAAACAACTACATTTACACAAAAATCGATGCAAAAGCACAATAATAGGTATGCACAATTATTTATTTTATCAAATCTACAACCTTGCATCACGGTTAACAACCATTCAAAAATGCCACATAGGAAGTCAACCAAGGTCAAACGGGTTTTACGAGGCCGACTAGGGTAGGGGCATTACAAAAACATACAAACTGCAAACGGATTGAGGTTGGCAAACTAAGCAAATGGATTCATAAGGGTTTGAAATTTTTCAAGCTAACTCACATTTATTCATATAATTGAATCCATTTTGAATTTTACCATGATGATCAACAGGGAAAAAGATATAAGCACTCAAAGTAGGCTACTCAATAAAATCTGCATTTGTGCCTAAAATGCACTTTCAGCTCACCCCTTGAAATGGGTACCTGATACACTTATCCAAACTGAAATCTGAAAGTTTCACATCACTGCATAGGCCAAATGAAAGGTGTACAACAATTTTCCAAGCCTTACCCCTTGAAAAACAACTGGCTCCATTTTGTCGTCTCTCTAACTAGGCCATTCAGACTGACCATTTGGAAATGCAGAGCAAAATTTTGAAATGGGCCTCTAAACTTGACCCAAATTTAATGAGTCCCAACACAATCAACATCTGTATATGCACATAAAGTAAATTTATCATCCTTAGGGTACCACAAGCCATATTCTGATGTACCTTGCAAGTATCTAAAGATCCTTTTCACTGCCATCTCATGATTTTCTCTAGGATCACTCTGAAATCTTGAAACAATACAAACAACATTCATAATGTCAGGCCTAGTCTAAGTCAAATAAAGCAGACCTTCAATCATAGATTTGTATCTTGTAGGATTTACTGGTGCAGAAACATCTTTTCTTGTCAATTTCTCATTTATAACCATAGGAGTACTTACCGGTTTAGAATATCTCATACCAAATTTCTTCAACAATTCCTTAGCATTTTTAGTTTGATAGATGAAAATACCTTTGTTAGTTTGAGTAATTTGCAAACCTAATGAAAATTTCATCTCACCAATCATAGACTGATGAATACTAAGAGGGGGGGGTGAATTAGTATACCAAAAAAATACTGTAGTCAATCTTTTAAACAATTTAGCAGATAACCGGTGCAGCAAATTCACTAATAAACCGGTTAAGATAAGTCCAAACCAAATAGAAAACAAAGCATTCACCCACAAAAGCACAATCACCATAACACAAGATATTTGACGTGGAAACCTAAATGGGAAAAAACCATGGTGAGAAGAAACTCACAAGTAACTATCTGCAGAATAGTAACCAGACCAGTTAAGGTCAGACCGGTTAAGGTCATACAATGTTCTTCACCAGAACAAATCCTATTAGGAATCTAGATCTTTATTAGGAGATAAGTCTTGTTAAAGACTATCTTGTTAAAGGATTTCAGATCCACAGTTGTGAACCACCTTGTTAGAGGATTTACAAAGGCTTTGTTGGGCCTACCCGATTAAGGGTTTCAAACTTGTCGAAGATATTAGTAATCAACAAGTGAATGATCTAGATAATAACACAGTATGCTTAATTAGATCCTTGACAGATCATTGTTAATGCATTTCAGCATTACTTCAGTCTTCAATATCTCAACACTCTATCTCTTCACACAGACCTAATCTTCTCTTCAATGATCACACATAACCTTTTCTATTCTATATCTCACACATGCAAACCCTAGACATGATGTCCTTATAAAGGAATCTGATTTCATGTCGGTCCAGTAGAATTAGACTACAAGTTCCTAGGTACAGTGCATCTAGACACATTTGGTAACGTGGCACAAACACACCGCCAAAGTGTTAGTGGATGATAACTCATCACACATTTCAATAATACCGGTTGGTAACTCATCACAGATATATACCAGTTAATACAATATACTGATTATTGGTTGTCAAAAATGAAGACTGGAAGATTGTAGTGTTCCAATCAAAAGTTAACTACTGCTTGGGTCCTTCGTACCGCTTGAGATCCTCGAACCGCTTGGGGTCTTCATACCGCTTGGGATCTTTAGTCAATCTGTGACCGATAAACCATCTTCTGCAAAATACCGAGTCTAAAGACTATACATTCAATAATACACAAATACCTGTTGGAACAATTACCAGTTGATCCTAACTCATACATCAAGAAAGTGTGTGTCCATCAATGACGATCAAGACATCATAAAAATGCCAACATAGACATCTCAAATTCTTTCTTCATATTCTTAGAAAATTCTATGCATAACTTATCTTCACCTTCAAAAATAATGTCATCAACAAATACTTCAATAATCAGTATATCATCATTAGTGGTCTTATAATATAAATTTCTGTCAGCAATGCCCTTAGTAAAACCAAGCTTCAAAAGATATTTATCCAACCTTTCATACGAAGCTCTAGGTGCTTATTTCAATCCATATAAAGCTTTCCTTAACCTGCAAACAATATTTGTATCATTTGATAGTGAAAAACCATCAGGCTACTCAATATAAACTTCCTCATCAATATCCCCATTCAAAAATGCACATTTAACATCCATCTGATAAACCTTGTAGTTTTTTATAACTAGCATAGGTAAGAAATAATCTTACAACTTCAATCCTAGCTATAGGTGCCAAAGTCTTTCCATAATCAATTCCTTCCTTCTGAGAATATCCTTTACAAACCAATATAGCCTTATTCCTTATAACTTGAGCATCCTCATTCAATTTATTCCTACAAACCCATTTAGTTACTATAACATTTTTATTTTTAGGTCGGGGAACCAAGGTCCATGTGTTATTTTTCTCAATATGATCTAATTCTTCTTCCATAGCTTTCAACCAATATTCATCTTTACATGCCTCAATTATTGATACCGGTTCAACTTGTGAAATTAAACATACCTCATTAGTTGCCAATCTTCTTCTTGTTATCAGTCCATTTCTCTTATCCCTAATGACCTGATCTTCTGAACGATTCAATCTTACATGCCTAGGAGTCTTCTGACTTTCAGTTCCTCTTCCCTGTTTTTCAGTTACTATAGAATTCTCTGATACTGCCGGAGTAACTGGTTCAACACTTTGTTTTGGTAAAGGTGCTACCAGTTTAGATATAATCATTTCCACTGTTGGTTCCTTCTCATAAACTCTAATTTGACTTATGTTCAACTCATCTACTTTGATATTAGCATGCTCCACAATTCTCTGCAATCTCTTGTTATAATATCTATATGCTTTGCTTTCATTAGAATAACCAACAAATATGCCTTCATTGCATCTAGGATCAAATTTCCCAATGATATCATATCTTCTGATATAACTTTTACTACCAAAAATTCTGAAATACTTAACTGTAGGTGTATTGTCAAATAGTAATTCATATGAGGTAGACTAGCTTCCATCATCATTGTTCTAGCAGTATCCAAGATAGTTTTGTTCTTCCTTTCCACAACTCCATTCTGCCGAGGTGTTTGAGGAGCAGAACATTGTCTTCTTATACCATGCTTCTCACAAAAGTTATTAAACTCACCGGATGTGAATTATCCACCATGATCTAACCTTAAACATTTAATCTTCAATTCTATCTCAGTTTCCACTTTAGCCTTAAAGATCTTAAACTTTTTAAATGCTTCAAATTTCTCCTTAAGCAAAGTAACCCACATCATTCTAGAATAATCATCAATGATTAGCATGAAATATCCATCACCTTGAAAACGTTTAGCTCTAGTAGGGCCACACAAATCAGTATGAATAAGATCAAGAACATCATTTGATTTATCTTGTATACTCCTAAAAGATGTTTTGACTTGTTTACCCATTTGACATTCTTTACATACTAGATTATAGGGCTTCATAATCTTAGGTATATCCCTAAATTCCTTAGTTGAACTGATCTTCACAATGCAATCAAAATTTACATGAGACAACCCTTTATTCCATAGCCAACTCTCATCAATCTATGTAATTAAACATGTCTTCTCACCAGAGTTCAAATAAAATATATTACCTTTTGTCTATGTACCAGTTGTAATCTCCAAACCAAATCTGTTAATGATTTTGCATTTTCCATCCTTGAACTGTAATTAAAATCTCTTATCTACCAATTGTCCTACACTCAAAAGATTATGCCTTAAACCTTCAACATAATAAACCTTGTCAGTATTGTTCTTACCATCCAATGATATAGTTCCTTTTCCTTTGATCATACATGCTTTGTCATCTCCAAAGCTAACTCGACCACCATCAAATTCTTGAAAATATAGAAACTTCCCTTTATCTCTAGTCATATGATGTGAACAACCACTGCCAATTACCCATTCATCCTTGTCTTCAATTTTAGCAGCAAGTGCCTTCTCTTCAGGTACATTCTCTTCTAGTGCTGGATCATCTTCTTTGATAGTCAGGAACACCCATTCCTTCCCATTGTTGGAACCACTAGCAAAATCCTCTGTCAGTTCATCATCGGAATCAATAATGCCTTCCTCATCCACTACGTAGCATGATTTGTCTCTATTTTTCTTGTACTTATACTTGTTTTTATATCCAAGGTTAGGCTTAAATGATCTTCTAACTCTTTCTTTAAATCTTGAATTCCTTTCAGGACATCTAGATGCAAAATGACCAATCTTATTACATGCAAAACATTTAAAAGATGCTTTTCCTTCATACTTACTTCCTACCGGTCCTTTAGGTACTCTTCTAGAAAATAGTGCTTCAAGCTTCTCAAACTCATCATCTTATCTCTTCATATCTTCCAATTCCTTTGCATACAAAGCTTTCGCATCTTGCTTACCAGTTGTAGATGTAGATGCATGAAAATCAGGTTCGGACTTCACAACTCTAGAAGATCCAAATTCTTCAAGCTCAAAAGCAGATAGTTTCCTAACCAAAGTATCTTTGTTTACATATGTCTTAGCCATTGTTCTCAACTCATTAATAGTATTAGCCTTAATTTTGTGAGCTAGTGGTAGGGCTCTCAGAATTTTAGAAACAATTTCATCTTTGCTCAAAGTTCCACCACAATATTAAATTCTCATAATAATCTCATTTACCCTTTCCATGAATGTGGTAATCCTTTCATCTTCTTCCATATTCACATTTTCATATCTCACTCGGTAACCATCAAGTTTATAAATCTTCACTATAGGATCACCTTCATTAAGAGTCTCCAACTTATCCCATATAGCCTTTCCAGATGATTTGTCAGTTAATCTCATTATTTGTTGATTAAAAAGTGCACACAAGAGGGCTTCTCTTTCTCTACAATCATTCTCAAGCTCCTTGTCAAGGTTTGCCAGAGGAGGACTACCAGATCCCTGATTATAAGGTGTGACACCATTCTGTGTGATCTCCCAAATCTCCTTGCCAAGGCATCTCAGATGAGTCTCCATCTGAATCTTCCATACTGTGTAATTTGTTCCATTAATCCTAGGAATATCTCTTTGAAAGATATCTCTAGAAGAACTAGATGAACTTGAATGGTTAGACGCCATAGGGCCTTCCTCAAGTAGTTAAGCTTTCTATAGAGAGGACCAATTATTAGATAGTTCAAATAACCAAAAGACAACTGAGAGGGGGGGTGAATCAGTTGTCACAGATTACCGGAACCATTAGCACTTTAAAATTTAATATTGGAACCCAAAACATTAATATCGGAGTAGTAGTTAAACCAGTTAAGCATAAACAATAATCACAGAATAAATACCATCTATATGACACCAAGATTTGTACGTGGAAAACCTGGTAAAGGGAAAAACCATGGTGGGAAGCCTACCCATAGTCAGATAATACTTCTATAGTAAATATGTGAATTACAATTGAGGGGCTTGCACTTGTAGGAAGGCCAATAGCCTAGAGCGTACTACTCAGCACAAAAGGAGCCTCACTGACTACATATAAATCCATACTACAATGTAGAGAAATGTTGAACTGCAAATGATAGCATCTCCTATGCCTGAGTACAAATCTATTTAATCTCAATGCTAGAGGATTAAATCCTCTTACATAAACCCAGTTTGATTTCCAATGATCGCCCAACTCCTCTACCTGAATGATATTACATTATTTGCACATTACATTCCTTGACCATGACTTCTAACATAACCATGATGATCTACAATGAGATCTTACATCTATATATACAAACCCTCGACTATAAACAATTAGATTTGCCACCAGATAATAAACCAATTACATAATTACAAACCATGTCGGCCTTAGACAAAAATAATATCCAACACATAAGACATCCCAGAAATACATTGAGAGGTCCAATCCACACGTTACATTAAAGTTGGTCCATAACCTAGATCAACTGGGACCCAGTATAGGTCCACACGCTACAATGATCTCCATCCACCAAGTCTCAAACATGAACATCAACAACATCCTGAAACTCCACCAGAAGCTGTACCAACACCACTTATGCAATTCAACAAAGATCTTCATCAAAATCTCTATCAATGATACCCTTGCCGAAACCAGAAACAAAATTTCTAAGCAAACAGGATAGCATCCGATCACCAAACCAAAACCAACTGACCAAATATGAGCATGAGTATCATGAACAAGCCAATTTCATCACCAAACTATAGGGAGCCTACCGAATCATGCCGGATCCAAATCAACTAGAAACCACTCAACCTACCGGGACCAAAAGAGTGTCGGTAAAGCATCCAAACAACTAGTATCGACATCAATGACAAAACATCAATACAACACATAATCAATTCCACCAAATGGCCAACAGTTAGCACTTTTTTTTACACATTCAACTGGGTGCATATACAAGGTGATTTCGGTAAGACTCCTTATGAGCTATGGTTTGGTCATGTTCCTAAAGTTAGATATTTCAGAGTTTTTTAAAAGCAAATGTTTTATCAAAAGAGATGAGGATATAGGGAATTTTGATGCAAGATGTGATGAAGGAATCTTCTTGGGATATTCTAGTAAGAGCAAGGACTACCGGTATTATAATAAGAGGTTGAAGAAGATAGTGGAAAGTGCAAATGTGAAAGTTGATGAATATCATAGGAAGCAGATCAGAGCATGTGGATATGAGTTTGATGATCAAGATGTTATTTCAAAACTTATGTAGGCTAAGATCCTGAAGCAGAATGATCTGGTAGAGAAAGTTCATATGAATATTGTTGCTACCGGTGAATAAGTTTAAGAGCCTAAGAATCAAAAAAATTAGAAGACTCCAAGGTATGTAAAATTGAATCATTCAAAAAATTAGATTTTGGTGATAAAACAATGGTGTGATGACTAGGAAAAGGATTGCTGCTGAAGAGATATGTTTGATTTCCAAGATTGAACCTAAAGATGTTTTTGAATCTTTTAACGATGAGAATTGGATAAAATTTATGAAGGAAGAGTTGAATCGAATTGAGAAGAATAACATGTGGGAACTTGTTCTGAGACCTAAAAACTAAATGAAGCCAAATGGGTGTTCTGAAATAAACTAAATGAAGCCAATGAAGTGGTAAGAAATGAAGAAAGAGTGGTATGTAAAGGATTCTCTTAGATGGAAGGGATTGATTATGATACTTTTCCTCTGGTAGCTAGAATTGAAGCTATTAGATTGCTTCTTGCATATGTTGCTTACAAGAATTTCAAGGTATATCAGATGGATATGAAGTCAATTTTTTTGAGTGGTGATTTGGAAGAGTAAGTCTACATTGAGAAACCAGATGGATTTTATATCAGATGAAGGAGACATGGTATGCAAATTGAAGAAATCATTATATGGACTTAATCAAGCCCCTAGAGCCTGGTATGCTAGATTAGATAATTACTTGATGAATTTGGGATTTTGTAAAGGTATTGCTGATAGTAATTTATATTTTAAGGTCGATAATGATAACATCTTGATTGTTGAAGTGTTTTTTGATAACATTATTTTTGGAGGAGATGATGATTTGAGTATGAAGTTTGTTGATGATATGCAGAAGGAATTTGAGATGTTTATGATAGGTGAGATGAAATTATTCTTAGGATTACAGATTACATAGACTAGTAAAGGCATTTTCATTTCTCAATCTAAGTATGTGAAGGAACTGTTGAAGAAGTTTGGGTTAGATTATTCTAAACCCATTGGAACTCCTATGGTGGCTGCATGCAAGTTGTCTAAGCAAGATGAATCTTTAAAAGCTAACCAGACCTTGTATAGATTTATGGCTGAGGGACTATTGTACCTAACTCAGACTAGACCGGATATTATTCATGTTGTTTGTCTTTGTGCTACATTTCAAATAGATCTTAAAGAGAGTCATGTTATTGTTGTGAAGAGGACTTTTAGATACTTGAAGAGGACTATTGATTATAGTTTATGGTATCCAAAGAAATATGATTTCATATTATGTGCTTATACTAATGCTGATTGGGCAGGTGATGTTGATGACCGGAAGAGAACTATTGGTGGATATTTCTTTTTGGGGAAGAAGTTGGTTTCATGGGCGAGTAAGAAACAAGATTCTATATTTCTATCTACTGTTGAAGCTGAATACATTGTTGTTGCTAGCAACTATACTTAGGTAGTTTGGATGAAGCAGATATTGAAGGACACTAGATTTGTTTATGATGGGCCTACTATTATATACTACGACAATTCAAGTTCTATTAATATATCCAAGAATTTGGTACTGCACTCTAAAAGAAAGCATATATCAATTAAGTATCACTTCTTGAGGTAGAAGGTCAGTGATGAAGAAGTCAAGTAGGAGTATGTATCTACAACGGATCAAATTGCAAATATTTTTACCAAAACTTTTCTTGTAGATATATTTGTATATCTGAGACAAGTTAGGTTCCCCTCTTGATGAGAACTAGATGCATTGAGATGCATCAATTCGGTGGACTTCATACTCTTATCTTCTTATCCAGATTGAGGAGTTGGTGTTGCTACTCAGCTGGGCTAGTCAATGTATGGTTCAATGTGTGAGTTTATCCTAATGGGGAGAGATTATACTTCTTAGAGGGAGAGATGCATGATTTGTATATGTCTTTGGCATTTCTATCAAAGGGGGAGAGAAGCATGTGAAAAAATGCCTTATCTTGGAAGCTTTGCATGCATGATCTTAGGGGGAGTTTGTTGGTGATGATTTATTCCTTTGCATTGATTGTTTTTTTCATTCACATGTTTCCATCAATGCCAAAGGGGGAGATTGTTGGATATTGCTTCTGCTAGGATATGTTGTTGTCATTGATGTCAACATATTCCTATGTTTTGGTGTTCTTATGATTGCAAAGAGTTGAGTTGGTTGTATTGCAGTGTACTGATGTTTGACCCATTGTGCTTCAGAATGATTAGATCTTGTGTTATGGATTTGGGAGAGTTTTTTGGATGTTTGTGAGTATCTCCAATTCAAATGGTTCATGATTTGGTTCTTTGAAAGTTATCTTTCTTGTTCGAGTTGTTGTTGTTGAGTGTTCTGGAGTGTTAGTGTGTTGATCGATGAAGATTTATCTATGGTGTTGGTGCAGCTATTGTGGATGGTTTTAACATGCATGTTGGTGTTTCCTTATCATTTTTTTTTTTTTGGTGGTATGTATTGATCATTGTGAGCATTATTGAATATCTTATGGGTCCGGTGATATTCTTTGTGTTATGCGGTATTTTTGGTGGTGTAACGTGCTACAGATGGTCTTGGCGAGATTTCTAGTGGTGTTGCATGTTCGAGGAGTTGATTTGGGTCCATGTTGTGATGTATGTAATTGTATTGGTCTGGTGGTTGATTTATGTATCGTGTGGTGTAATTTTGTAATTAGGTGTTGAGGGTTTGGCTGACCTTATAGTCAAGGTTGATGATTTGTATAAAATCTAATTTGGGTATCGGTGTTGTGTTTGCACTATCAGGGAGTGGTGTATGTGTGAATAAGTGAATTCATCTTTCGGTGTGATGTATTGAGTACAGAGTATTGCGGGGCAGACAATTGTACTTAACTGGAATTGTCATCAGGCATTAGGAGATGCTATTATTTTAGTTCATCTTAACCGGATTGTAGTCTGAATATTATTGTAAGGTAGTGAACCTTCCCTGAGGTTTGTAGCCTTCCGGGTCATTTTATTTTGAGCAGTGACCTCTAGGCAGTGTGCTTGAATGCATGTGCATTCCCCATTGTAATATTTACATATACTACTAGAGAGTATCATCTCATTGTGGATAGGTTCCCACCATGGTTTTTCCCTTAACCAAGTTTTTTATGTCAAAATATTTGTGTTATGTGTGTTATTGTTATTGTGTTTATCTGTATTCTTGCTGCAGTTGATCAAATCTAAGATTGTTCTTAAATTGTTTTCCTTGATTATTGTTGCCAACATTTACTACCCCTTGGGGGACATATGTTTATGTGAGGATGTCATTTGGTTTGATAAATGTTGAGCTAATTTTCAAAAAGCTATGGATGTGGCATTTTTTGAATAAATCAATATCATCATGATAGTCTACCAAGATGATTTGCCTGCATTCTCTAAAAAAGAAGAACATTGCTTGCACCTTGAAAAGGTATTCACTAGGGCCTTGGAATATGGTATTTATTTGAATCCTAAAAAAGTGTCATTTTGTTGTAACTAAAGGTAATCTACTGGGCCATATTGTTTCAAAGGATGGGGTTAGGATTGACCCAGAAAGAGTTGAAGAAATTGATAGAATTTCTATCCCTAAGATTGTTAAGTCAATACAATCATTCTTTGGCCAAATAAACTTTGATAGAAGATTCATTCCAAATTTTGATGAGATTATTAAACCCATTTCTAGTATGTTTAAGAAATATGCCAAAATTGACTGGACTGTGGAAGCTTTGGATGCATTCATTGCCATCAAGAGAGCAATCAAACAGGCTCTTGTTTTGAAATCCCCTGATTTTGACAAACTTTTCCAAATCTTTTCTTTTGCTTCATTTTACATTACAATTGTTATGCTCTAGAAGAATAATAAAGTGTATGAATAGCCCATTGCTTTCTATAGAAAAACACTCCAAGCCATTGAATTGAAATGTGACATGATGGAAAAACAAGCATACGCATTGGTCAAAGTGGTTAAGAATTTCAAACCATATCTTGTGGGGCCTAAAGTCATAGCATATGTACCAAATGTAGTTGTAAAGGATATCTTTGTTCAATCTAAGGTGATAGGGAGAAGATGTAGGTGGATAAATAAGATTTGGGAGTTTAATATAGACATATAGATGACCAAGCCGGTTAGAGGGCAAGGTTTAGCAAAGCCTATGGCTAAAGAAAACCTAGAGGATGCTCAAATAAATGATTTATCTTCTTCTAAGGATAAAATATGCATTCTTCAATTCACCCCTTGGTACACAAATGTCATTTTTTTTTAAACACATTAAATGACTTGATGAGTTGATAGAAAATTAGAAAATAACCTTGAAGATGCAATCACAAAGGTATGTTTTTATTAGTGGGGACTTCTACTATAGAGACATAGATGGGGTTCTCTTGTTTTGTTTGGAAGAACACCAAGCCCATATGGTACTTGTGTGTGTGAAAAGTGGAATAAGTATATGCAAGTTGTAAGACACAACACTTCAATTAAGTTATTACATGTATGGTTAGACAAATATAAGGATGAATAATAAAACCATAACAAATCGACCAATTGCCTTCTAAAAAATGTGAGTATAGACTTGCTCTCAGATTTGTATAAGCAATACCAGTGACTAGACTACACCAAGACAAAGGATTTCATCTATATGAGCATGATATTAAGCTAAATGGATGCAAGTTTTTGCTAGATGGATGAATAGTAAGCTATATGAATTCAAGAAATCATAATTGAACTAAATATGCAAAAAGATAAACTAAGATGCAATAATCTCAAAAAGAAAGAACAACATCTTCAATGACTCCAGAGCAAAAACTGCATAATAACAATAAATCTCTAGGGTGTTTTGAATGAGAGATGAAAGCTGAATTTATAGAGAATCACAAGGGAGACCAATGGTCAAGATCGATTAGCACGAGCAGTTGAGATTATTCAAGAAAAAGCACAATTTAGGATACTTGAAATAATTCAAAGATGAGATTCAGTTAACCTTGAGATAGATTACAATTATAGTTTGATTGAAATGTATTCAGATTATAAGTTTGAGTTTGCATTGGAGATAAAATTCAATTAATTCCATGTACTTGAGATAAAAATACGTAATTCCATGCATATTTCTTTGATTTATTCAAGAAAAGAGTCTTTTCAATGCAACTGAACTTCTTTTCTCAAAAGCTTTGAGTTCCAATTTTAGAGAATGATTAATAATTCATTTTAATTGCTTTTTTGATTTCAAGTTATCTCAATTTAGAAGAAGAAATAATATCTCAAGTTTGATTTGTCTCAATTCAATTCTTTTATTTTATTTTCAATTTAGCTCTTGCTTTGCATATTGATTGGCTCTCCTGTAATAAATTAATTCTTTTTTATGATTAAATGGCAAATTTATTTATTAATTAAATATGGTAGGATATTTAATAAATTAAATAGGATTATTGATCAAAACAATTTACTTGGAATGATTTAATTAATTAAATAAATATTTAATTAATATAGAATAATTCACTTGCCATGTGACATTTAATGATTGAAGAATTAACTAATTGTGTGCTCAAGGTTGATTTAACTGCCTTTGGTTAGGACCTTGGTGATGTTGTCGAGATTAGGGGCTCATGGTTTAGGTGACCATTTTTAGGGTATTACATTTGCCCCTCTTTGAATTAATGTGCGAGCAACGCGTTGGTTCAAAGAATGTGTTGATGACTAGGAGATACCAGTTCTGAACCTGATTGTTCACAAACCAGATAAAGAGTAAGGTGTTTAGCTTATTTTGAAGTGATGGAAATGAACAGAGTTGATTAAAGAGATATCGTTCCTGACCTTGATTGAACTAGGACCGATGAAGAGCAAAGATATCGAACTTGAACTTGATTGATCAAGAAGCAGATCTTACTGATCTAGAACTTGACTGAACTAGACATAGTGAGTGAAGATAAAATCGATCTTGAACTTGATGGATCAAGACATTTTCCCCTAATGATTGATTCGATTCCGACGATTGAGAGATCTCAACTTTATATGAAGCGATGAAGTTGAGATGGCCCCAGTGATAAGAATTCATTTGATGTTCTTTAGTTGAAAAGATTTTTGCTTGACTTTTGATGAAGATTTGAAAATTTTCTCGACATTGAAGATATGAGGTCATGAGTATGCCCCCTCGGGAGGAAAAATTGAAAGATAGCAAGGGTACATGATTTTAGGAAACTGTTGGCGATGATAATGACTTGAGCACAAAGATTGAGTTAGAGGAAAATTTGAAAATTTAGCGATGATTGTTGTGAAATTGAGCGCAATTTGAAGAAAGAATGAGAATGTGATGAAAGCGCTAAGTGGTCGTAGTTGTACAAAATTGAATAGAAGAATGATCTCAGATTTTGATTTTGATCCCAAAATTGGAATCGGGACAATTAGCTAAGGGTACAATTTTCATGTCCATTGGAGCAAGTTGAAAAATTAGGTTTTTGGCTATATAAGGGGTCCAAGTGTCATTTTCAATTCATTTTAAACTCTCCAAGTTTGAAATTTGAATAGCCTTCTACAAAGAAAAATGGTTATTCTGATCCAAGAGCATCGATTTGGGTGCTAGAGACATCACAACAGACTGTGGAACTATGAGCCAGTGGTAAGTGACTAATCTTAAGCCTTTTCATTTCATCAATTTTGAATTTTGGTTGAATTTTTTTCTTTTTCATGTCGTTCAAAACCGGTCATTATCATTTTGTCATGTGAGATGGTACTATCTCTCGTACGACAAACTATCCTTTTGTGGTTTGTCGTATCAAGCCATATGTTTTTTCGTCTAGGGTTGTCCCACGTATCGTATGAGAGTTTGCTTGAAAGACCATTTTATCATGCGAATGCATGTGTTTATCATATGGGAGTCTTTTATCATGCTACATGAATTCCTGACTCGTACTAGTTTCTGCTTACTCTGTGAAATATCATATGAAAAACAATGAGCATTTTAAGGGTCAAAACATGAAATTTTTATTTGGCATTTGGTGTATTTGGATTTGCGTGATGTTTAACATGTCGTATAGCGTAATGTGAATGACTTGCTGATGCTCTGTTGTTTGATTCTTGCAAGATTGACTACCACATATCCTATTTTTTTGTGTCTATCCTCCTACAATGAGGCTAGTCCATGAGTTATCAGTTATAGATAGAGCACATGTTGATTTGTGCAGATTTACCCACCTTTTACAGATGGCAGATTTCCATGTGAATCATAGGATGCTTACTACACTTGTTGAGTGGTTCCATTCCGAGCATAACACCTTTCATCTACTAGTGGGAGAGATGACTATTACACCAGAGGATGTTTATAGGATTTTGAGGATTCCATGGGGATAAGGTTGACTATGACTCTGCTCAGCATCCTGGTATCTTAGCCTTGAGACGTATTTTTCATGATGAGGACATCCTTGAGCGGGCTATCAGTTCGAATGATATAAGGGCTAGGTACAGTGAGTAGTTTCCACTGGCATGTGTATTGGCAGGATTTATTGGTTGTTTTGTTATGCCAGACAGGGGACAACAAGGCTTCTTATGTGGCTGGGCCAGGATGCTGGAGAGACTAGTGATTCATCTGGATAGATTAGGGTGGGGATTGTGTTTGTTAGCCCACATGTGTCATGAGATGCATGAGATTTCATACAGAGATGGGAAGAGCAAGGCAACAGGAGTGTTGGTTTTGCAGATTTGGGCATGGGAGCATATCCCAGTTTGTAGACCTATTGTGGATGATGCCAGAGATCCACACCGGCTGATTGTTTATAGACATTATGGATACGTTACTTAGCCCCATCTGGGCAAGACAAAGTATTGGTGATGGCATCTTGATGATCTGATCATTGTTGTCTGGAGACTGTATAAGGGTCTAGAGCTGTGGGATGACTGGAGAGCTTAGCGGAGAGATATGTTCATGACCCATCCTCTTATCGGTAGATCTATGATGGTTATTGAGCGATTTGTTGTATCTCAGGTTATGAGGCAGTATGGTAGGCCTCAGGGGATTTCACATGAGTTCACAACCTACACCCATTATGGGGAGGAGGAGAGATGAGGATGGGCCCCTAAGTTGTCATACGCGTTGAGCATGCAGGCGCTTGCCAGATTGTAATGACTTAAATGGGACTATCTGGAGGATATTGTAGATGCAGGGGTATTGCCCTAGTACAGGGATTGGTTTCAGAGGCATCCCTTTCCTAGATTTACAGATCTGGCTGAGCATGCCCCTCTCATAGAGGAGGGTGAGGATGAGGACCTTGGACAGGCATAGGTACAGGGACAAGCACAAGGTCAGAGAGCAGCAGGTCCTAAGTGAGCAGGTGGTGATCCTAGTGCTAGCAGCAACATAGTACCAACTGCGGGGAGACAATAGCAGAGAGGGGAGGGTAGATCCCTTGGAGCTATTAGTATTGGGACTAGTGGTGCCATAGCAGTGGAAGGTGGAGGAGAGGAGGAGCGAGCAACTCCTAGACAGGTGCGATAGTGGAGGGATGAGAAAGGTGGAGATGGTGGCAGAGATGGAGGTGGAGAGCCTACAAGGGAGCAAGGGGTAGCTAATATGGCATGATCTATGAGATCGATATTAGTAGGTTTGCAATCATAGTTGATAGTGGCTTAGACATAGCTTGCTGAGCAGGACTAACAGTTGATGGAGGTCAGATCTGAGCGAGATCATCAGCTTGCTAAGATGAGGGCAGAGAGAGATTGACAACTGGCTGAGGGCAGGGTAGAGCAAGATGCTCTTCAGTGGGAGGTTTTGCATCAGATGAGTCAGGCAGCTTATTATGTCATAGCTTGTAGCGTAGCAATTCCCATAGCGCAGCAGGTTGTCCCATATTCTCAGTACATGGCGCGATATGAGGGAGCTCGGCCACCTAGGTAGGATCCTAGTCAGAAAGCTCCACCTCCTCCACCACCTGGCGATGAGGGAGAGGCAGAGAGATAGATTTTTATAGCTCTTGGATTTTGTTATATACCCTATTTTTTGTAGCCCATATGATTCTTACTTCGATGGGAGATTGTAGATGACAGTTGATATCATTTGTACTCTGAGACTTTTATTTGTACTCTAGGATATTTATGATGATATATACGAGATCTTGACTTGATTTCATCATACTTTTGTTGATTGATTATGAGATGTTTTTCTATATGCTTTATTCTATATGTATGCATATTTGTTCAGTATGGATGTATGTAATGCCTATGAATATGGATGTTTTTTTTGTTTCTTTTCATATGCAAATAAATGATGAAAATGAGTAACTAGTAATGCAAAAAATTTAGTTTCTATGCAATAATATGAATGCAAATAAGTATCTAATGAAATGTATGGATCTATATAAGATGCTTATGTATGCAGCTAACATCTCAATATGCAAGTACTCGATCGAAGAAATGATGAAAAAGAGACCACTTAGCTTAGAAATGATGATACTTCAAACTCTCACTCAGAAGATAAAGAGATCATTGTTATCATACTGAAATCACTCAAAATGCATAAAATGCAGAATGAATGCAACGTAAACCTAGTCACTAGATTTGGAATGCTTAATTTTCATCACTGAGCATTTACAAACATAGCAGAAAGAATGGAGTTCCTTTCTTTTCATGTGGAATATTAATTATCTTGTCCGCAATGACCCCTGTTTTGTTCATATCCTTGGATAGATTATGCATGCATCCGGATTGCACATTTAAAGAAATTCCCTCAAAAGAGACAAAGAAATGATGCCAAACTCCCTGTAGCATACAAATAAGTGAAGTTGAGGTATGTGTGGTGATTTCACCTTGATGTAAAGGCACTTATGACAGACACCCAGCTGATTAGATGTTTCTAGATCATTGGAATCATTCCTACAAGCAGAAAACAAAGAAAATATTATGCCTCCAATCCTTTCTCCTCTTAGTCAAGATAGACTTCCTCAAGTTACTCAGAGGGAATAATAATCGAAAACCAATATAAAATACAACACACAGAAAATTTCATGCATATCTCAAACTATTTAGTGATTGTTTTCAGTAATGTTGTTTTTCTTGTATACTCAGTGATAAAACTCTTCAGTTGTTAGGAGATAGGTGACTGACTCAGATTGGAGGACTGGGTATCACTGACAGAAAGATTACTTGGTTGATATTGCTTAGGACACATAAAATGCCGAATCGATTACCCTAAGAATAGGACATTGATCAATTGCAAGCCATGAGGGTTCTAAAAGAACCCAGATGTCACAAAAGTGACTAAAATATATGTACAAGTGAAATCAAAGATGCAAGAAAGTGAGAAATTCCAACGTTGCGTTGATAGATGGAGCACTTGAGTACAAGAAATGCATGTTTTCCAGGTTTTCACCTACTTAGCAAAGATTTTTTTTTTTTTTCTTTAGGACATTATGATTTTTTAGGATTTTTTTAGGACTTTTTAGGATTTTCAGGACTTTTCATCTATACAGGTTGCTGGAGCAGAGAATAATAAGTGAAGAAATTTTTCAAGTGGATGGTGTTGATCAGTTCATAGAGATGTTCTCCTTCTGATGTTGAGAACTGATAGGCACCAAAGCCAAAGACTATAGTAACAATGTAGGGACCCAACCAGTTGGGTTCAAACTTCCCTTTGTTGTCTCGAAACTGTTGATTTTTAGGATTTTCTCTTAGAACAAGGTCACCAACCTGAAATTCTCATTTTCAAACCTTCTTGTTATATCCTTTAGACATTCTCTTTTGATACACTCTCATATGATTGAACGCCACTTGCCGACGTTCATCCAGTAACTCGAGTTCTTGCAATCTAGATATTTTGTTGTCTTCATCAGTAACAAGACCTTGCAAAGAAGCTCTCAATGACGATATTTCCACCTCAATAGGTAAGACTGCTTCGGATCCATACACGAAAGAAAAAGGTGTAGCCCCAATAGGTATTCTAATACTTGTTCTATAAGTCCATAATGCAGGATTGAGCTGCAGATGTCAATCTCTCCCAGATTTATTTACTGTTCTATGTAAGATAGTCAGCAGATTTTTGTTAGATGCTTTAGCTTGTCCATTACCTTGAGGGTAATATATGGATGACCAGTGCTATTTGATTTTGAATTTTTCACAGAGCTCATCTAGATCTTTATTCTTGAATTGTCCTCCATTGTCATTCATAATGGATGAAGGTATCCCATACCTGCAGATGATATAGTTAAGGATGAACAAAGCTACTTTTTTATTGGTTGCTTTGATAAGCGGAACCACTTCTACCCACTTAGTGAAGTACTCAGTAACAGTTATGATAAACTTGTGTCCATTAGATGATGTAGGATATATTTGGCCAATGAGACCAAACACCCATTACTGAAAAGGCCAATGTGTAATTAAGGGTATGAGATTACCATGTAGTTGACACTTCTCACAAGTTTTAGAAAACTTTATAGCATCTTTCTCCATGTTTGGCTAGTAGTAGCCAACCCTTAGTAGTTTCTGAGCTAAAGTTAGACCATTTGAATGAGATCCACAAATACCTTCATGGATTTCAGATAATGTGCGTTGGGACTCTTCAGTTTCTAGACACCTAAGAAAAGTGCTTTCCAAACCTCGCCTAAATAGATCGTTAGCTATGATGATGTACCGTGAATCATTTTAGATTAGGTTCCTTTTCTCACTACAGGTAAGATTTTCTGAGACAATTTGGTCTCGTAGATAAGAGTAAATATGGTTATAGTGAAACGAGTCATGCCCAATAATAGAACAGACCATCTAGGACTCAGGAGAATCATAGGAAGGGTAATGTAACTCTTCCACCAGGAATTCAAAGCAAAAATTAGATTCTTGTAACTCTGGTATAGATGCCTAGGTGGCCATAGCATCTGTTGCTCCATTTATTGATCTAGGGATCTGTTGGAATGACACAAAAGTAAAATATTTCTTGAGATCATCCACCATTCTCTTATAAGGCATCAATTTCTTATCTTGAGTTTGATATGTATCATTGATTTGGTTGATAATTATCTGAGAATCTCCATAGATGTGTAATTCTAGAACCTTCCATTCAATAGCCAACTTGATCCCGTCTACCAAAGCTTCATACTCTACAATGTTGTTTGTGCAAGGGAAGAGAATCTTGTAAGCCTTCGAGAATGAATATTTTTGAGGAGTAATAAAAAGTATTCCAGCACCGGAACCATGTTGGGTGAAAGACCCATCAAAGAACATCTTCCATGATTGTTGAGTAAGGTGCATGATTGATTCTTCTGGAAATTCTATATGCAAAGGTTGAGTGTCCTCAAGTGGAGCATCAACAAGTTGATCTGCAATTATTTGTCCTTTGATGGCTTTGTGTTCTACATATTCAATATCAAACTCTATAAGAACCATGACCCATTTAGCGAATCTTCCGGTAAGTGTGCTTTGTTGAGAAGATATTTGAGCAGATTAATCTTAGCTACTAGCTTAATGGAATGTGCTAACATGTAGTGTCTCAATTTTTGTGATGCAAAGATTAATGCCAAACATGATTTTTCTATTATAATATAATTCATTTCATAAGACACCAAGGTTTTGCTGATATAATATATAGCTCTTTCTTTTTTATTTTCATCTTGTTGTGCCAGAAGTGCCCCCAGTGATGAATAGGTAGCTGATATGTATAGAATCAATGGTTTACCTTGAATTGGTGGCATCAGTATTGGTGGATTAGACATGTATTCTTTGATTTGTTGAAGGTGTTGGGCACATTCTTGATCCCAGTTGTATGTTACTCCTTTCCTTAATGCTTTTGTGAAGGGTTGAGCTTTATCTACTAGCTGAGAAATAAAGCGTCTAATTGATTGGAGGCGTCCTTGTAAACTTCTCATTTGACTGATATTCTTTGGAGGTGGCATTTCTATTAAAGCTTGGACCTTCTCAGGATCAACCTCAATTCCTTTCTTTGAAATAATGTAACCAAGTAATTTCCCAGATGTTACTCCAAATGCACACTTTTTAGGATTTAGCCGGAGCTTAAATTTTTCCATTCTATCTAGTATGAGACCTAGCTCTTGAATATGTGTGGATCTCTTCATAGTCTTTACTAAAGTGTCATCAACATAATCTTCCATGTTTTTATGCATCATATCATGAAATATAGTAGTTATTTCTCTTTGGTAAGTTGCTCATGCATTCTTTAGCCCAAATGGCATGGCGTTCCAACAAAAGGTTCCCCATGCACAAGTGAAAGTTGTATTTTCTTGATCCCCAGGAGATATTTTGATCTGATTATAACTAGAGAATCCATCCATTAATGAGTACATCTCATATCCAACAGTCATATCCACTATCATATCAATGTTAGGCAATGGAAAATCATCTTTCGGACATGCTTTGTTGAGGTCCCTGAAGTCTATGCAAACCCTAATAGATTTGTCTGCCTTTGATACATGTACTATGTTTGAAATCCATTTTGCATAGTCTATAGCTCTGATAAATCCAGCTTTTAGCAATTTTTCTAGCTCAGCCTTAACTAGCAGTTCCACATGAGGGTGCATCTTACAAAGTTTTTGCTTGAACGGTTTAACTCCTGGTGTAATAGAAAGATGGTGCATGATAAGATCAGGATCTAGGCCTAGCATATCAAAGTATGTCCATACAAATTTGATCTTCTTTTCTAAAAAGAGATTGTTGAAATCTTTTAACTCTTCTGCTGATAATGATTGAGCTAAGTGGATGATATGTGGTGTCTCTTGACTCCCAATATTTATTGGCTGAGTTGGTTAAATCAATATAGAAGACCTTTCCTGGAAGTGACTTGGCAGTATATCAAGTATCTCACCTTCAGGTGCCTTAGAGAGGTTTTCACCCTTAGGTACATCCTTTATTTTCTCTATTTTTGATTCTGACACCACCACAATGTGGTTTTCTCCATCAGATCTTTTATTTTTTTTTATTTTTATTTTTTTGTGACTAAGATACTTGATATCTATTTCAGTCATGTTCTCAGTGTGTTTGCTAGTGGAAGAGTCCATTGGTTCAATTGCATTAAGATAGTAGGCTAACGTGTAGTCAATGGCAAAGATAGGTACACTCATAGGTTGGTTTTGGAGACTACAATCAATTAGTTCAAGATGTACCAAGGATAAAGTTTGAACAGGTTCAAGGGAGTTCACGGTATTATTGCCATAACTTTAGACTGCCAAGTCAAGTTCTAGAAGACTACCTTGCGTAAATGTCTTGAGACCAGGAAGAGTTACAACATGATCATTTAAGTGCACATTAATATTTAGTTGACCAAATCCAATAGACCTACTCGTAACACTATTTTCTACGCCAGACTAGACTACATATCGTGGTTCGACAGTAACAAGATTAGTAGACAGATTCCCGACATCCGTGACAGAGGAGTTAGAGTTTGATGTTGAATAGGTATTTCCATCAATAGGACTGTTGTCGAAAGTCATCAGAGTCATAAGAGGAAGTTTCCGACTCTTCTTCAAGTGATTGAGGGAATGTATGTATAGTGTCAACACCTACATCTTTGATGTTGCAAGTTCCTTCATGATTTAGTTCATTTATCACTTGTATCTGACATACCTGTTGACATAACCTTAATGGCTCTGTAAATTTTTGTCTCCTACTCCATTCATCTTCTTTTGGACTAATGACTGATTTTGTTTCTGTAGCTTCCAATTCTTTTTGTGTAGTTCCATACCTGATTTTTTTGTCTTATTAGAGGGAGATATAGTAGGTGAAGAATTTTCTTGTGTTCTTCCTTCTTTCAGCTTTTGTTCATAGTCTTCTTGTCTTTTTAGTCTTATTTCTTCTATCTCCATTTGTATTTTTAAGCATATCATCTCTTATGTGTCATATGTGATATCATTGGACTCTTCTGGAGTTTTTATACTAGATGTATCTGAGAGATAATCTGAACCCCATTCATACTCGTTCGAGTCATTTTCTGAATCATCTACTTGTTGTCTACCAGTATATGTAACTGGGATTTTTAGTGGTGCAAACAATTCTCTAATTCTTTCTACCTCTTCTCTCATATCCTCTGGGACTTCTACTCCTTGTAGTGTTGTAATTGATGCCATTGGAACTTGATTACCGACTATTTCCTCTCTCTTGATTGCTAGTTATTATTGTTCTTTTTCATACTCTTCTTGAGTTTGTTGAGTGTTTACTTCCTGTGATGTTGAAGGTAGTATCTTTTTCTTCCACTTAGACTGATGATCGGAAGTATGTTTCTGGTCTGATGTCTTTCCTAGATTGTATCCCAATCCAGCTTTATCACTTGTAGACTTAGTTTGTAGATGAATAGGTTCAATAATAACTTCTTGATTTTTTCCCAGAGGACTAGTACTTGAATATCACATGCGTTGAATCATTTTATATCCTGGACCATATTGTGTTGGAGAAATCTCACAATGTCTCACTTCTTTGTTTTTACTATCTTCTTTGAAAATCCATTTGAGAATAGTATCCTCTTCTATTTCATTTGCAAGGGAAGTAGAGGATTGTACAAAGAGACCATCATAAATGACATTTGTAGTCGAAGTTTGTGGCTTCATAACTTCTTATGGTTTTCCTGACTATCTTGGTGATGGAGGAAGAGAGATTAGTGAAAGTATTGGTTCTATCTTGTATCCCTCCATGCCAGTATTTGTGATTTTTAATTTATTTTCTAAGTCCTTATCAAGGTTTTTGAACTTTTAGTTGTAGAGGCTGCTCTATTATGAGGCACAAAGGTATCAAAACTCTTTGTCAATGCATTACAAGGGGAATTTGTATCAACAGGAGTACTGACTTCAACTCCGTTATAAGGAAATTTTAAGCATTGATGATATGTAGATGGTACTTCCTTCATTTCATGAATCCATGGCCTGCCTAGTAAGATGTTGTATGAAAGAGGGAGATCAAGCACCTGAAAATTAACATCTCTTTCTACAGGTCCTAACCTGATTGGTAATAGTACCAGACCTTTAGAGGTTCTTTCTTCTTCATCATAAGCTTTGATTGTTATTTTCTTGGTCGGATCAATGACATTTTTAGAAAAGGCCAGCTGTGTAAGTAGATTATAAGTACAAATATTCAACCCAATGCCTCCATCTATCAAAACACATTTAATTCAGTGTTTATGGATCATAGCTTCAATGTGCAATGTCTGGTTATGTGGGTGATTTAGTGAGTTGTCATCTTCTTCAAAGAAAGTGAGAAAATGAGGCGAAGTCAGGTGACCCATCGTAGATTGAAACTGATTGATATCTAAATATTTTGGGACATTAGTAGTGAGAAACACTTTGTCTAGGATCTCTTTATGAGCAAAAGATATTTTGAGCAATTCAAATATGGAGATTTGAGTGTTCGTTCTTTTTAATTGTTCGACAATGCTATAACCAGGAGAGAATGATGAAGCTAGTTGTTTGGATTTAGCCATGGTTGTATCTATTTGTATGTTCGAATAAGTTGGTAGGTTTGATGTTGTTTGAACAAGAGTTAAAGAACTAGCTCCTTGGAGAGTGACTTTCTTTTGAGCGCAGGTCATATCATTTGCTTTTTGTGATTCGTTTTGTTTATCTTTTATTATGATCACATTGTAATATAGGTTGGGAAGACTCAATCATGTTGATCATATTGTCATTATTGGTATATGTGTAATTGACTTTGTCACCTCCTTTTGACTTTGAAGAATCACCTTGTTCATAAATAGGTAAGGGATCTTTAAAAGCTTTGTGATCAGCCTTAGTTGTGTGATTTCCAACAACAATTTTTCCAGTGTCGATGAGATCTTGAATATCATGCTTGAGCTTCATGTAGTTGTTTGTGTTATGACCTTTGTTTTGATGATATTCAGAGTATTTGTTCTCTCTCCACCATTTTGGTTTGACTTCCGGATCATATGGCCTAGAATTGTCTAGTAAGGTTATCAGATCATTTGCCAATAAAGTTTTGAAAGAAGATTCGTATGACTCTTCCAGAGGAGTGAAGTCGTGTTTAGGTTTTGAAAGCCAAGGTTTCTCTTTAAACCACTCTTTTACTTTCTTCGGAGGATTTCCTGCTGCAGTTTCAGCTACTTTGAGTGCTTGTGTGTCACTAACCAGATTAAATATCGTGGATTTTGATTTTTCTTTAATAGTGTCTACCACTCCATCATTAACAATGTTTCTGTTTTTGTCTTTGCCATATTTCCAATATTTGTTCTTATATTTGGAACTAGAACCTTGTTGTGTTTCTTTCCAAAGTGAGATATCTCCTTTCTTTATAAGCACATCTTCCATTCTGAGGGCACTGTCTACCATTTTTTTGATTGAAGGGTATACTTGCATTTGGATACTGTATTTCAATTCAGGGATCAAGTTGTTGAAGAAGATATCCATCTTCTCAGAATCTGGAATAGGCTGTGAATATCTAGAGAACATCTTTCTCCATTGTTGGAGGAAAGTGAGAAAGGGCTCTCCTGTTTTCTATTTGGTATTGAAAAGCTTTATCATAGTGACTGGGTGACAAATGTTATAGGAGTATTTTTGTAGAAGTAATTGGATTAATTCTTCAAAAGTTTGTATTCCCGTAGGTAGGCTTGAGAACCATTCCATAGCTTGCCCTCCTAAACTTCTTGGGAAAATGCGCATGAGATATGTTTGTCCATGCATGAACTCCATACATAAAGCACAAAATTCTCTGACATGGTCTTGAGGATCTGAGTTGCCATCGTATTTGTCAAATTTTGGAATCTCCACTCATGAAGGAAATGAAGGCATGTAAAAGGTTTTTATGAAATGGAAATGGGCATATCGTGTCCAGGGAATATTGTTTTGATGATTTATCTTTGTTTTTCAGTTCTATGATCTCAGTCTGTAACACTTGTAATTGTTTGTTTACCATTGCTAAGGGCATCTCTTCCTCTTTAGTGATGATGGCCTCAACGTTATAACCAGTAGGAAGTTTAACGCCTTGCTTTGCTAGTTCTAGAAAATAGTCTTCTTTTTCTCTAGCCATGATAACCTTCATCATTCTTTGGAAATCTTTATCCTTTTGACATTTATGAATATCAGTTTAGGTAGGTTCAGAGGCTTCAGATTCGTCTGATGAGGAATCACTATTAGTAGCCTAGATACTGAGATCGTCATAAGCATTGTGTTTAGCAGCTCGTCTTTCTTGTTTTGTTCCAGATATGGTGGGAGACAAGGGTTTCATCATAAACTGGTATATCTGATGATGAAGGTTTATTAGTGATAGGGTCCTCTATGTAAAACAAATTATCTTAATATGAAAAGGATGATCCTTTGCCTTTGTCAGCTTTCTTACGAGAACTTCTGGTTTTAGTAGACATTTTTATTGACTGATGTGACCTAAAGTTATTTGTGATGCAGAAGTCAAGATCAAATTTGGAGCTAGTTGTTCATTTAACATATTGATTAAGAGAAGCAACTAAGATTTAGTCTGGTTTCAGGAAAGATCTATCCCATGTAAGACATGATCTGAGTTACCTAGTTTGATTTGAGAGAAGTGACTAAGGCTTAGTCTAGTTTTAGGAATGATCTATCCTGTGTTTGATGTTTATCTAAGTAACTTAAGTTTGATAAATGGTTGATTGAACTAGCTGAAAGATGATCGACAAAATTGTGCAACATAATGGTAGAAGTACACTATTTAGATTTGTTTATGCTCAGGATGATGATAACCAGTTTTATGCTTGCTGTAGAGTGTTTTAGGCAATTTTGACTGTTCTGGACTGACAAAATCAAAGATTCATACGATAGGATTTACAAGACCAGACGATAGTCTAATAGCTTCAGGACGATGAAAATAGTATTTCGTATGAGTTGCTACCTAGTTTCGTACGATAGGTGGGTATACTTGAGACAACAAATTGATGAATGTGATTATTTTTTGTATGAAACAGAACAAGGGCTCAGGGGATACTTCCCTAAGAAGGATGACAGTTTATCAGATTTCATACGACACAAAATTGAGACTTAGACGAAAAACTAATGAATGTGATTATTTTTTGTATGAAAACAATTTATGTAGCAGGACAATAAATCAGAAGACTCATATGATAGTTTATTGGATAGAGGCAAAATTTTGATAGACAGAGTTGTTAATGACTGATGACGACCAGTTTTGAGATGGACTGAGTTTTTGATAGCTGATATAGATTAGTTTGTGACATAGACAAAGTTTTTACCACTAAGATAGACTAGTTTTTGATACAGACAGAGTTTTGACCATGATTTGTTTATTAATTTTCCAGTTTTGGTATTCCAGTTTTAGTTTCAGGGATGAAAACACAGTAAACACACAATATATATAATGACTTCAGTCAAAGCATGCTAACCCTATGGAAATTGGTGAGAGAAGAAAACCTTTTCTTGTAGACTCAGGTACACACCCTATAGCTAATCAGAACACGGCCGTTGAGTCTCATGCAATGGATTCTCAATGCCATATTAGCCGACTCCAAACGCTAATGGGGGCACAAAATGACAAGTATCCTAGGAGAGTTACTATCTCTCTTGTACAAAGATTGTCCCCCCTTTCGGAGGTGAACTGGGTAGCCTCTATCTTATAGTTCTTAGTCAGATATTTCGTTCAAAATTACCCCTTGAAGTCATGCAAGCATGATTGAGGCCTATAGCCCAACAAGCTACCGAAACAAGTTGTAGTCATGTAAACATGATTGAGATTGCGAGGCCCTACAAAATACTTGATATGAGAGATCTCAAAGAGAAAACTCAAATAATCCCATCCTCTGAGACTTTAATCAACCAATAGCCTATTTATTACAGTGAGTTAGAATGTCCAGGTCCGGATGTACTCACTTGGGTCGTTCTCACAGGGTGATTACTTTTTCCCACTGTGATAGGCCCGCTAAAGGTACACAAATCTCAAACTTAAAAAAAGCCTCAAGGGTCTAGATTTCTGATTGTCTATGTGGACAAGAGCATACTCTCCTACCTCTCAGAATTTTCTTAAAACACAAAAGACAAATTTGTTCATTAACCAGATAGCAATTTAGGTGCCTAAAAATGAATTTAAAGAATATATGATGTTTACTCAAATCTCCTCAGACAACTTGCAAAGACAATGAATCAGTAGTCATATTGTCTTTGTTTGACAAGCATATTCTTCGACAAGCATTCTACAAAAACTGATTAGGTTATGAAAATTCCTTAGACAAACAAACAACAAGCCAGGGTCAATGTTAGTATGATGAAAATTGAATAAGAAAACCTGAAGAATGAAATCTTCTTTTAACCCAAAAACACAAAATACCGTACGATGATTCTCACTGATCCGTACGATAATTCATACAAGATCGCACAATATCGACAGTTTATTGTTCAGGAATATGGGAAATCTCATATGATATTTCGTAGTAACTGTACGGACAAAAAATCTAAAAAAGTTAGTCTTCGAGACCGAAAAGATGTAGTCTTATGTCCCACGGTGGGCACCAGAAATGTGTGTGAAAAGTGGAATAAGTATTTGCAAGTTGAAAGACACAACACTTCAATTAAATCATTACATGTATGGTTAGAACAATATAAGCATGAATAATGAAACCATAACAAATCGACCAATTTCCTTCTAATAGATGCGAGTATAGACTTGCTCTAAGATTTGTATAAGCAATACCAGTTACTAGACTACACCAAGATGAAGGATTTCATCTATATGAGCATGACATTAAGCTAAATGGATGCAAGATTATGCTAGATGGACGAATAGTAAGCTATATGAATTCAAGCAATCATGATTGAACTAAATATGCAAAAAGATAAACTAAGATGCAATAATCTCAAAAAGAAAGCACAATATCTTCAATGACTCCAGAGCAAAAACTGCATAATAACAATAAATCTCCAGGGTGTTTTGAATGAGAGATGAAGACTGAATTTATAGATAATCACAAGAGAGACCAACAATCAAGATCGATTAGCAATGAGCGGTTGAGGTTATTCAAGAAAAAACATAATTTAGGATAACTAAAATAATTGAGAGATCAGATTCAGTTAACCTTGGGATAGATTCCAATTATAGTTTGATTGAAATGCATTTAGATTATAAGTTTGAGTTTGCGTTGAAGAGAAAATTCAATTAATTCCATGCACTTGAGATAAAAATAGGTAATTCCATGCATATTTCTTTGATTTATTCAAGAAAAGAGTCTTTTCAGTGCAACTAAACTTCTTTTCTCAAAAGCTTTGAGTTCCAATTTTAGAGAATGATTAATAATTCATTTTAATTGGTTTTCTGATTTCAAGTTATCTCAATTTAGAAGAAGAAATAATATCTCAAGTTTGATTTCTCTCTCAATTCAATTATTTTATTTTATTTTCAATTTAACTCTTGCTTTGCATATTGATTGGCTCTCTTGTAATAAATTAATTCCTTTTTTATGATTAAATGACAAATTTATTAATTAATTAAATATGGTAGGATATATAATAAATTAAATAGGATAATTGATCAAAACGATTTACTTGGAATGATTTAATTAATTAATTAAATATTAATTAATAGAGAATAATTCACTTGCCATGTGACATTTAATGATTGAAGAATTAATTAATTATGTGCTCAAGGTTGATTTAATTGCCTTTGGTTAGGACCTTGGTGATGTTGTCAAGATTAGGGGCCCATGGTTTAGGTGACCATTTTTAGGGTATTACAGTACTAAAAGACATGCATGATGGAGTATGCAGTGGTCACTTCACAACAAATACTATAGCTCATAAGGTGCTGAGAGAAGGTTATTTTTGGACTACCTTATTCAAAGATACGCATGCCTATGTTAAAAAATGTGAACCATGCCAGAAGTTCTCAGGTAGGTTGAGGTAATCAGGAGTGTTCCCACTCAGACCTATTTAAGTGGATGCTCCATTTTATCAATGGGGTATTGATTTTATTGATGAGCTAGCTAAGAGGTTAAGTGGTGGACATAATTGGATGCTTGTGGCTATAGACTATTTCACAAAGTGGGTGGAAGCTATCCCAACAAGAAAGACAACAAGTAAAGTTGTCATTGACTTCTTAATAAACAATTTTATTACCAGTTCGGGGTACTAGTAAGGTTGATAATGGACAATGCAATGTGTTTTAGATCAGAAGAGATTACTGATTTTTGCAAGTCATATGGTATATGCATCTCTATATCACCCACAGGGCAATGGGAAAGCTGAATCTAGCAACAATAGTCTCCTGAAAATCACTAAAATAACTCTTGAAAATAATAAAAAGGCATGAGACTTATTGGTGCTCAAAACCATAGATTGGAAAACCCAAAGACTTGCCAAATCCTCAAGCATTCTAATCAGCCTTGGCCAACAAACAGGGATAGTCAAAGACTAAATCCCTCTGCACTTTAGGCTCCACTAAACCTAGGTGGGTGTACCTCACACTCTCAAGCACAAAAGAGATTATTTAAAGTGGATTTAATCCTTTTAGCAAATTACAAACTAGCAAATTGTTGTGTGCAATTATGCTTTATTATGTGCTTTAAAAAAATGCCCTCGAAAAGAAATGATTGTGAATGTATATTGAAAATGAGATTGCTTTCAGGACCTAAAAGATATATGCATAGATCAGTTCATATAGGATTTGGGAAGAATGTTTTTCTGTCAAGGACCTTGAATGCATACAGATCAAAACCTTGAAAAATCAATAATAGACCAGTGCCTCTATCCAAGGATATATATGACACTATGTGGACAGAATATCTTATCAACTCAAGAGACAATTTTTTATCAAATATGAAGGTTCAATATGTGTTACACAAACAATAAGAACTCAATCTTTCACTTAATGCAACAGCATGTGATTCACATCATAGCAAATCTATAAATAGATTTATCAAGAGGACAAAAATAACTCATCAACACAAAAGTGTACACAATATTTGGAAAAAGAGACAGTGAACCTTGTATATTAATCTTCATGTCTAAGTGCGAAAAATAGCTCCCATGTGAAATTTACATGATGAAATGAACTGAGACTGTATTAAAAGAAATCCCATAGAAAATATCGAATGCATTCCCTGGAAACTACTCTTCATGCTGAAACTTTTGGTATAAATGGTTGAAAAAAATGATCTCTCTGTTTCATGAGATTTCCAATGGTATGCAACACTTGCATTTTGGACAATCGATTAGTATCTGTATTAATATTTCATGCAGAAATTTAACTCTTTGCTTGGTGGGCTTTTCACCATGCAGATGACCAGTTCTCTTGACCTATGAAATCAAATCCATCGGGTCAATGGCAAGTTAGTCGAGAAGCTATCCTAATCGTCTGATCCTCTTTGATCTCTATCTGCACTCTGTCACGTGGCACTTTTTGATTGAATCTGGGGTCTTTGCTCCTTTATCGCAACACAACCTCTTTAACTGCCCTGAATGAAAACTTATTGCTTGTCGCAAACTCCAAACAGATTTCCATCGAGCAACTTCAAGTTGCGGTATAGCGACCATCATTGAATCTTTTAGGAACTGCTTTCTTTTTACCTTTTTTAGTCACTAACCATCCACCCTAACCGCCTAGATTGATAGTCATATTTTCTCTTTAACCATCGGAACTGCTAGTGGCTTGTCACCAAGTCGCGGTGATTAATGCTCAGACACTTTTCTATTGCGGTATAGTGACACCCATTGGATATTTTTAGACTTGCTTGACCTTTTAAAACCCTGCCTGAATGAAAACTTTGAAAAAATGGGCCCACTTAGTCACATGACCCTTGCCACATGCTACATTCAGATTTGTCTACGGATCCACTTGGGCTCCACTTAAGTCTCATCATTTTAGACTGGACCCACCACTTCCTAGGTTCACTTCTTCATCCTGGGCTCATGAAAAAAATGATTTCGAAACATTTGAACCACTGAACCATTGAACCTTTGAACCATTTTCATATTTATATTGCTGGAAAGCTCTCGAGATAAGGAATCCAATCAGGTAGTTAATGTTAAAAAATATGGGATATTTAGAGAGAAGTTTCCACGGGAAAGAGAAAGGGATTGAAATTCAGTTAGAAAAAAAGGACACTTGGCTTGTTCTGATGAAATCTGATCTTTTCCCCTCTCCTTCTTATTCCAATTTCTTCTCAATTGTAAGGGTTCCAGAATTCTGTGAGGAAGTGCTCCAATTTTCATGGCTTCCATTTTTTGAAATTCTTGACCCAAATGTGTACAATTCTATGGATCTTTTCAGGGTATAGAGATTACATTGCAAGATAGTAGATGGTTTTCTAATTGCAGACCTTACTTGTGTCAGGCATGAGTAACTTCTCACAATATTGTCTTTGTATATGTATTTCATTATTATGAATTCAATCCTCAAGGAGGATGAAATTTGTCAATTTCAAGGAGGTTGTGTGATTGCTTGTGGGTATCCTTCAATGAAGGTTTTAAACTCTATGATCAGTCATGAATAATGGAATGTGTCCCAGATCTGATGATCTTGTGAATGGATTGAGTAATGCATTAGAATAAGGTATTAATGTAGGAATATCATTTAAGGAGAACCAATTTGTGACTAGGATGCACATTTACAATTCTGTGTGTGACTTTGTTGCCCAATGAACAAGGCACTGGTCTTGTAGATTTGGGGATAGTTTCAGATTAATTCAAATTAAAGACAAATCTATTTCCCTTTATGTTTAGGGGTTTGTGTTCTTTTCATTACAAGCTATATTTTCATTTATGGTTTATACAGATTTAGCCAATCTGTAGTGTGTTTCTAAATTGAGTGAGCTTGTGGAATGGTTTGTCTACTTTGTTGATGCTGTCATATGTGGGTAATGAGTCTGAATTTTATGAATCAAAAGGGTGTCCCACCCTAGGTTTAGCAGAACCTGAAGTGCAGGAGGATCATTAGGATCCTATGTTATGTTTTCCAAGCCCTGAAGTGTTTCATTGGTTGAGATTGGCTATCTCATAGATAGATTTGCAGGTGTTCTTGGGTTAACTAGATTTGCTGATATATGTGATTCAAATTTAGATGAGAGTCAAGAATCTATGCTGTTAATGCCAGTTGTCTCTCATAGTAATGATGGAATGATCAATGGGAATTGTTGTGATAATGCTGATACAGAGATAGACATATATAAGGGATATGTACCATTTGATTTGTATGCCAGTTATGCTGATTATGTGACTGCAAACTCTGAAGTTAATTATGCATCTCTCAAGGATAATGAAAATGAAAACAATGATGGTGATGACCATTGGTCTTTACATACTACTGATGTGTTTAATGTTGCAATACCAAATACTAAAGGATCACTAAATGTTGTTGATTATGTAAGTAAAAATGTGCAATATGATGTAAATCGGATTTTGATTAAGTCTGATAAATCTGAAAATAAAATTGAGGATGATGCTGATAGTGTTTTCAGTGCAAGTATACCCAGTGATGAATGTGTTTCAGAATGGAGTGGTGCTTCTGGTTATGAGGATAATGAGTTTGATTTTCAGCACCTTAAAGGTATACAAATGAACAATGAAGAGCAATTTCAGAGTAGGAATGATCTTGACACAATCTTTTCACTTTCTTATGATCAGGAAATGAATGCCAGTCATGCAGCTGATGATGGTTATGATAATTCTTACTATTCATCTTGTGAAGATGATATAAGTGGAGACCAAGTTATATACTTCAGTCATGAATCTGAAAACAAAAGTATTTTTGAAGATAAAAATATATGTGGCAGTGCAGATAATGTTTTATTTTCAGATTTAAACGAACCCATATTTGAATGCTTTTAGAATTTGAAGTACCATGAAGAGAATGTGAATGTTGATAGTATGCTTGAACCGGAGATGGAATTCTTTGCCTTTGATACTAATGTTCATGGTGCTGATTTCATTATGGAAAATGATGAAGTTTCCCCTTGTGTTGAACAAGTTTATAATGTTGATGTAATTCCGAACAACAGTAACATGTGTTGCAAAATTTTACTTCATGATGAAGGTAAGAGGCATGGGTTGTGTGATGAACATTTCATACCACAAATGGAAGTGTTTCAGGTGGATATAAGCTTGAATGAGAAAGATTAAGTTAAGGATTTGCTTCAGCCAGAGGTATGCATTCTTTTCCATGAATGGGATATTGAGAATACAGATGTATTGATTTTGATGAACAAGGAGAGTATAGAGTGTGATCAGCATAGTGAAGTATCACATCTGGACCAAAATGTTTATGTTCCTTGTTTTCATCAGCTGGTTAGTAGTGTCCCTCATTCTATTGATTTAAATGATAATAAGGCATGTGCTGATGAGAATTACAGTAGTGAGATTGAATGCTTTATTTTTGAAATTCAGCATGATGATGCCTTTGCAAATGATAGAGTTGATCGAGATAGTGAAATGTATGGCAGCTTGTGGGAAGGCCTCTATTGTGATTTGTCTCATAGTTTTACTTTTGAAATAGTGTGTGATTACAAAGTTCAAAATCAGACAAAAGGTATGCACACCAGCTGTTATAGTAATGAGACAAAAGAGGGTGATTATGATGATTCTGCTCAGTTGTTATTGAAAGGTGCCTTTGTTTGGATCATGGTATAAAGTGATGAGAATCAGATTTTTGACAGAGGTAAATGCTAAGATTGTTTGGAGCAGTTTATAATCAGTTGTAAGCATGTTTGTATATATTGTATAGTTGCTTTGCTTCAGTTGTGTGGTTTTCAATAAAGTTCCCTGTTGTTTGGGTTGAATAAGGATGCCATGTTTTTGAGAAGATAAGAGAGTGATCCATTTTGGGTGGTCTGCTTAACCATAGATATCTAGATTCTTGTGTTGATCTTGCAATCAACCATCCCTAGTCAGAGCCAGTGTTGAGACTCATTAAATTTGAGTCAAGTTTAGAGGCCCATTTCAAAATTTTGCTCTGTATTTCCAAATGGTTAGTCTGAATGGCCTAGTTAGAGAGAGGGCAAAATGGCTTGGAAAATTGTTGTACACCTTTCAAATGGCCTATGTAGTGATGTGCAACTTTCAGATTTCAGTTTGGATAAGTGTATCAGGTACCCATTTCAAGGGGTGAGCTGAAAGTGCATTTTAGGCACAAATGCAGATTTTATTGAGTAGCCTACTTTGAGTGCTTGTATCTTTTGCCCTGTTGATCATCATGTTAAAATTCAAAATGGATTTAATTATATGCATAAATGTGAGTTAGATTATAAAATTTCAAACCCTTATGAATCTATTTGCTTAGTTTTCCAACCTCAATCGGTTTGCAGTTTATATGTTTTGGCAAGTCCCTATTTCGACAGCTAGTCGGAGCCCTATTCTACATAAGTGTAAAAGTTGCCTCAGTGAGTGTCATGTCAAAATGTTTCTTCTGAGTTAATTTTGACATGAATAATGATTCATGTTTCAAATTTCAAGCCTCTGCCAATCCGTTTGATCGGTTTTCAAAGGGGTTTCTTGAGCCATCTCTTTCAGTGATCCATACTTTCAGTGTTATATCAGTTAATGTAGCCATTTTCATGAGCACACCATTTGCACCCAATTAGGCTTTTGGTCGAATTGAGAATTATAAGTTTTAATATGTACTTCAAGGTAATTGTGTTTCAAATTTGAGGGTCTACAGAGGTCATTTGATATTTTTAAGAAAGGCATCATGTGTTTCCTAAACATTGACTTCATCAGGTCCGTAGTGTCGACAAAGCTAGTTGATCATTTTTGACAATTAATATCTCTTCACTCGAGTTTCATCTTGAGAAACCATTTGGTAGAGTTCATGCTTGTATATCAGAGTACACGCCTATCAGATGGTGAGGTCCAAAAAGGTGTTTTGATCAGTTTGAAAATTACGTCTTCGCGATTAAATGCGAAAATGTGGCGTAAGTGCCTGAAAGTTGCAAAACTCAGTCTGATGAACCAAAAATGGTGTTGATCGATTCTAGAGGTAATTTTAAGGTTCCTAAGGCATTTCGAATGTCAGTTGCATGAAAACAAAAAAAAAATTTAGCCGGACCCACTTTGGGGCCTGATTTGGCCTATGCCCGTAAATTGATTTTATTGGCAACTTTGTTTACTGGGGAAATTTCAAAATATTTAGATAATGATGCAATTCACAAGTCACATTTAAGTGAAGTTCATATTGGTAGTAGCCATTGAAGATTCAAGCTAAAGACACTGTGAATTCAAGGTTTAACAATATAGCTCAAATGAAGGAGATCATTGTCATATAGATTTATCATAATCTATAAAGACATGAATGATATGTATTGCTTAATGCCACGACCTTTTCCAGGTTAAAGCCAATGCTTCCTTCAAACCAAATGCAATCAGTAGCCAATACCAAATTCCCCACGTGTTAGCAGAGACCAGAAAACTTCAGCATTCTCCCCTTTGCGGTGCTGGTTAGGTGTGGAAGTTAGAAGGTTTCAGAACCTTCAAAGTAAAGTGAAATTGACTATTCTCAAATCAACTTTCTCCTCAATGTGGAGTTTGGGAAGCATAGAAACTTCCAAGTAATGGCCGGCAGGTGTTTCCCACCTTCAGTGTGGTTTTCTCCATGCCCTATGCCAGTCCTCCTTGTTGCATGTGAGGTGATTGGAATAAAAACCATAGCATAGAACACCAACAACAAATGTAGATTTGGCAAGTGTTACAGCAGTCAAACTCCCTCATGTGCCTCCCCTCTACGTGGTTTTTGAGCATTTAGAACTTTCCTAACAAATGCAAAAAGGCGTTGAAGATGGATGGAGTGGAGTTTGAGATTTTTCATCAGCTCCCAAGCTTGTGCATTGGCCAGTGTAAAAGAATGATCTTCTGCATGGCTAGTATAAAACCCACCAAAGCTTTCAAGCAAATGCCATTGGCAATGATTGCCAAGTGCTCCTCTCTGCTATGGCATGGATCCTCATGCAGCATGATGGAATGTGTTTAAACTCCAGTTTTCTCCCTCTTCTATGGCATGGATCAAAGTAGCAGGTCGAAAATGCCATGAAGAGTCTCAAAAAACCTTCACAAAATGCATTCCAGGCATAACACATTATCCCACATTGGCTGGGCAGGAGCATTTTTTGATATTTATATCCAAAGCTCCACATAACCATAGTGTCAAAGCCTCAAGAGGCTTTTGACGGATGGTGCTGATGGGCACCCAAGTAGACCCCACGCACACGAGCACGCTTCCTGAGGTGACTAAGGAGGCCGACTGAGCAATGACAAGGCAGACCCCACGCAGGCATGGATCCTGAGGCGAGCAAAATTTTGCAGACAAAGGGAAGATTAACCAGTGAGCAGGTCCCAAGCAGATTGACGGTTGGTGTGATTTCGCAAGCCAAAGATGCTCGAAGGTTAGTTATCGTGAAATGGCAAAAATCCTAGGCCAAAAATGAAGCAAAAATGAAGTGTTAAAGACCCTGCAGGTTCAGCAAGATCTGATGGTTGGTGTGGTTTCATGAAGGAAAGGTGCATGTTGGTTAGCCATTACAAAATGGTGAAAGCCAGGTGGCAGGTCCAGTTGGGGTCCAGGTGGAAAGACAGCTTGCGGGTCTCGGTGACATGGCACTGAGGTGGCGCATAGGTGGTGGACATGTGGCGATCAGCAAGCAACCCAGTGGCAATGATGAAGCGGAGTGATGAGGTGTCATCCGAGGTGGCACCTAGTGGACCCCATTGGCGAATCAGAGACCGCCTCGTGGCAGGGCGTCAGGCCAAAAAAGAGGGAAAAATCAAAGTTAAATTATATAGTTGAAACTATATAGAAAATTGAAAAATTTAAATGATTGTGCACACATGAATGATTAAATCGCCCAGAGGTCTATTTTTGGTCAAAATACTAAATATTATATATTGCTAAAAAGCTCTCAAGATAAGGAATCCAATCAGGAAGTTAATTTTAACAAATATGATATATTTCAAGAGCAGTTTCCATAGGAAAGAAAAAGAGATTGAAATTCAGTTAGAAAAAAAGGACACTTGGCTTGTTCTGATGAAATCTGATCTTTTTCCCTCTCCTTATTCCAATTTCTTCCCAATTGTAAGGGTTCCATAATTCTATGAGGAAGTGCTCCAGTTTTCATGGCTTCCATTTTCTGAAATTCTTGACCCAAATGTGTACAATTCTATGGATCTTTTTTGGGTATAGAGATTACATTGAAGGATAGTAGATGGTTTTCTAGTTGTAGACCTTACTTGTGTTAGGCATGAGTAACTTCTCACAATATTGTCTCTGTATATGTATTTCATTATTATGAATTCAATCCTCAAGGAGGATAAAGTTTGTCAATTTCAAGGAGGTTGTGTGATTACTTGTGGGTATCCTTCAATGAAGGTTTTAAACTCTATGATCAGTCAGGAATAATGGAATGTGTCCTAGATCTGATGATCTTGTGAATGGATCGAGTAATGCATTAGTATAAGGTATTAATGTAGGAATATCATTTAAGGAGAACAAATTTGTGACTAGGATGCACATTTACAGTTTTGTGTGTGACTCTGTTGCCCAATGAACAAGGCACTAGTCTTGCAGATTTGGGGATAGTTTTGGATTAATTCAAATTAAAGACAAATCTATTTCCCTTTATGTTTAGGGGTTTGTTTTCTTTTCACTCCAAGCTATGTTTTCATTTATGGTTTATACAGATTTAGCCAATCTGTAGTGTGTTTCTAAATTGGGTGAGCTTGTGGAATGGTTTGTCTACTTTGTTGATGCTGTCATATGTGGGTAATGAGTCTGAATTTTATGCATCAAAAGGGTGTCCCCCCTAGGTTTAGTAGAACCTGAAGTGGAGGAGGATCATTAGGATCCTATGTTATGTTGTCCAAGCCCTGAAGTGTTTCATTGGTTGAGATTGGCTATCTCATAGATAGATTTACAGGTGTTCTTGGGTTAACCAGATTTGGTGACCAACAGATCGGACTGGACATGTTGATGGCCATAAAAGTACTTCTAGTGGAGCTTTCTTTTGTTGGCAATATTACAAGGATATTGAGAAGGTTGTTGATGATTATGGACATAACTAATCAAAGATGTTTTACTATCTTGATATTATTATTTTGTCATTGATGTCAAGATATTGATTTTCTAATTCAGTATGATGTTGCCATATCTTAAGAAATATGATATGAAGATTATAAAGAAGTCGATAAAGACACAGGAAAGAATATGATGAATAAAGGGATAAGTTATTCAATGGGAAACTCTACCGAGTCAGACAATGATGAGATCTTGATGTTTTAGATTTTTCTAACATCATACATATGTTGTAAAATTTAAAGGTTAATACTATACTATGTTATCAAGCAAATAACCTAGTCGGTAAACCCTAAGGAACCTAGTCGGTAAACCCTAAGGTTATCGCAGTCGGTTAATAAAGACAGAATGTCTACCGAGTAAAGTTTAGTATTCACTGAGTTGTAACCAAGCTATAACAAAATGCATTAAATGTTTACATGTGATATTTAATGAAAGATGTTGATGAGTTGGAATGGATCAATGATTGGCAAGCCGTAGAAAAAGTTTGTTAACAAATCTAAAGCAATGGAAAGTCAGCAAGAAGATCTACAGCTCAAATTGAACCACATTACCCTAACACAAGTTCCAAGATGAATGTGCAAGTTCCGAGGCGGGGTAAAATGTTTTCAGATCATAAGATACAATGAACCTGGACAAGATTGAAGATCTGATGGCTATGATTGATCATGGGAAATGTGATCAAGGAGATTAAGCAGTTAGGAGATTGTTTATAAATAAGGAGTTGTTGATAAACAATGTATGCGGGCAAGTGTATGCACAGGGTTGCTACATAGTGATTACCGAGCACAAAAGCTTGAAGACCTGTTAGAATAACAGAGTAATGATGCCCAGCAGATAGACAAGATTAGTTCTATGTCTAGATTGTATTGAACAAATAAGAATCTGCTTTAGCATTTTAGATATGAAGTTGTAGATAGATTGTATTACTGTTATTTTGTGAAAGTGACAGGAAATCTCTTAACCGAGTGGACTTAACAGTCTTATATGTAAATCCTCTAACAAGGTGACATTCTAAATGAGTGTTTGAAATCCTTTGACAAGGTCACTTCTAACAAAGTGAAGATCCTAATAGATCTGAGGGAAATCCCTTAACCGGGTCACATCTAGCAATGTGTTTTGTAATCTTTAACAGGATTGGCTTTTAACCGAGCATACTTTAGAAGAGTATTTTTCTTAGTGGGTCCGAAATCCCACAGTGGTTTTTCCCTATTTGGGTTTCCACGTTAAATCTGGTGTTATGAGGTTTATATTGTTCATATGCTCTTGAGTTTGCATGTTTGACAGTTTTTTATTATATGACTGATATATGTTACCGAGGTTGAATCTGATGTTTTTATGGATGAATAAGTTTGTATGATTCACCCCCCCCCCTCTCATCTTGTTGGCTATTGGATCTGTACTTATATTAAGTATCAAAACTATCAATTGGTATCAGAGCATTGGACTCCGAAAGGGTTTAAAGGCACTTGAGTTAAAGATCCAAAGATGTATAAGAGGGATGCACCTAAGCTGAATAAGTCAAGTTTCTCTACATGGTAGAAAAGGATGAAGCTACATCTATCAGGAGTTGGTGAATATTCTTTATACTATCTGGAGAATGATTTTGTTGCACCGAGCACCTATCCATTGACTATGGAAGAGATAAAGGCAAAGCAAGAACACATTCAAGCAATGATTGAAATAACATCTGCATTGACCGATTCTAAGTTTAATGATCTAGAAGGCTGCAATGATGCAAAGGAAATGTGGACTAAGCTCATATTTGTATATGGAGGAGATGAACATGTTCAAAGAGAAAAAGCTGATAGTCTAAGAGGACAACTTGAATCTATGAGGATGAATGAAGGTGAGAACATAACCCAGTACAGTACAAGACTAAAGGAGATTGTAAATCAAATCAAAGGAGCAGGAGGAACTATTGAAGAAAAGGACGTGACAAGTAAGTTGTTAAGAACCCTTCTACCTGCCTATGCAATCCGAGTCTTTGCAATCAATGAATTGAGGTTTGTACCTAATATGCCAGTTTCCTTGGATGCCACTATTGGTAAGCTTCATGCATTTGAGTTAAGTAATTTTGATAACAGTGGGTCATCAGTAAATAAAGTTGAATCTGCATTTAGTTCTTTTCATCTGAATGAATCTAATGATTACAATAAGAGAATGTATAAGTACTCTGAAGGAGATCACAGTGGAGCAAGTGAAAGATTTTGGAAGAACATGGAGGAGGTACATAAACTGTATGAAGAAATCAAAAAGAAAGAAGAATTTGAAGCACTATTGGCCAAAAGGTTACCAAGAGGCAGAGGTAAGTATAAAGGAAAACTACCTTTGAAATGTTTCAATTGTGATAAGATTGGACATATGGCTTCTAACTATCCTGACAAAGATTTCACTGAAAAGAGAGATTACCGAGATGACAGACAGAAAGATAATCATTACAGAGGTCACTGAGACTTCAGAAGAAGAGATAGAAAGACATGCTTAATTACTGGTGAGGAATCTGAAGATGATAAATTAGATGAGACTGATATGGAGGAAGTTGTTTATGTGGCTATCAAGGATGGATCAGATGAAGAAAGGTATGAAGAAAAAGCTCTAATATCTCACATAAACACTAATGATTCTTGGATTATAGATAGTGGATGCTCACATCATATGACAGGAGATAAACACAAGTTTGTTATGTTAGAAGATTATGATGGAGGCTATGTTAGATTTGGTAATGATGCACCATGTCTGGTAAGAGGTAAAGGATCCATAACACTTCTTGATAAAGCAAGATGCAATGATGTTTATTGGGTTGAAGGTTTGAAATATAATTTGTTAAGTGTAGCACAGCTAAACAACATAGGTTACCGAATAGAATTTCAGAAAGGAATTGTCAAATTTCATGACAAAAATGGAAAGTTAGCTGCTACCGGGACACAAAAAAATGGTAATACATTTCACCTTGACTCTACTCACAACAAGTGTTTGCATGCAAAGATTGATAATACCTAGTTATGGCATAAAAGGTTTTGTCATGTTAATTTTGATAATCTGATCAAGATAAGTAAGAAGCACAGAGTAAGAGGTCTACGGAGTCTTGAAAAACCTGAGAATGCTATGTGCCGAGGATGCCAGATGGGTAAGATGACAAGATTCATCTTTACAAGTAAGTCCTACACTTCTAAGGGAATTTTAGATCTTGTGCACACTGATCTTTGTGGTCTTATGAAAGTTCAAAGTTATTATGGTGATAAGTATTTCATATTATTTGTGGATGATTATTCAAGGATGATGTCAGTAATGTTTTTAACAGAAAAATCAGAAGCTTTTCAATTGTTTAAGTGGTACAAGGCTAGAGCTGAAAATGAAACAGGAAGACAACTGAAATGTCTTAGATCAGATAGAGGAGGAGAATTCACTTCTGATGATTTCAACCTATTTTGTAATGATCATGGTATTTAAAGACAAGTCTTTGCACCGAGGACTCCACAACGAAATGGAATAGCTGAAAGAAGAAACAAATCTATTGTGGATTGTGCTAGAACATTGATGATTGAGAAGAAGGTTCCACAAACATTTTGGAGAGAAGCAATAAGCATAGCTGTTTACACCTTGAACCGAGTTCAATTGAAGAAAGGTACTTTGAAGACACCTTATGAAATTTGGTATGGTAAGAAACCTAATGTAAGTTATTTTAAGATCTTTGGAAGCAAATGCTATGTTCATAAAGATGATAGAAATGGCAAGCTTGATCAGAAAAGTGAAGAAGGAACATTTCTAGGATATTCTTCTAGAAGAAAAGCATTTAAATGTCTGATCAAATCATCTAACAAAATAGTAGAAAGTGCAAATGTGAAAATTGATGAATTTGCAAAAAGAACTGATGACAGGAATTCCAAAGAACCAGAAGACTGATGAATTTGTCTATGTGCAACTAAGAAGTCCTACCAAGATAACTGTTGAAGGAAATGAGGAAGATATCCAGTTACCGAGTGATGAAGAGTATCATACAGAGCCTACTGAGCCTGTATTAGCCAAATATGTCAGAAGGCACCATGCACCAAGTTAGATTATAGGAGATAAGGATGATCCAATGATGACAAGGAACAAACTGAGATAGAACACATGTTTGATATCTGAATTTGAACCAAGAATAGTGAAAGAGGCATTCAACAGTGAAGATTGGATAAATGCTATGACTGAAGAGATTGATCAAATCAAGAAGAATGACACATGGACACTGATCCCAAGACCGAAGGACAAAAATGTAATCGGTACAAAGTGGATCTTCAGAAACAAGCTAAATGAGAAAGGTGAGGTCATTTGGAGAAAAGAAAGATTGGTTTGCAAAGGTTATGCCCAAGAAGAAGGAATTGATTATGGTGAGACTTTTGCACCTGTTGCTAGACTTGAAGGAGTTAGAACATTGTTGGCATATGCTACTTTCAAAAACTTGAAGGTATATCAAATGGATGTAAAATCTGCATTTCTGAATGGAATATTAGAAGAAGACATTTTCATTGAACAACCTAAAGGATTTGTTGAAGACTATAATAAAGATCAGGTATGTAAATTGAACAAAGCTTTATACGATCTGAAACAAGCACCTAGAGCATGGTATGAAAGATTGCACTCTTATTTGATTAAGATTGGTTTTATAAGGACAAGTGAGAACAACAACATGTACATGAAGAATGATGAAAATGGAATACTAATCTCAGCCATATTTGTTGATGATATTATATTTTGTGGAAATGACTCTTTATGCAAGAACTTTGGTAATGAAATGAGAAAAGAATTTGAGATGTCATTAATCGGTGAGATAAAGTATTTTATAGGCTTACAGATACTGCAAATGAAAAATGAAATTTTCATTACTCAATCCAAATACATAAAAGAAATCTTGAAGAAATTTGGAATGGAGGATTCAAAGCCAGTAAGTACTCCTATGACTACAAACTGCAAACTATCAAAGAATGATGAATTTGCATCTATTAATGAGACACTCTATTGATCCATGATTGGAAAACTACAATATGTTGTTCACAATAGGCCAGATATAGCACATGCAGTAGGTATTGTTGCAAGATTCTCTACAGATCCTAAAGAAATACACATGACAGCAATTAAAAGAATTTTCAGATACTTGAAAGGCACTGAAGATTATGGCTTAGTATATTAGAAAGGAAATAATTTTGATTTAAAAGTTTATACTGATGCTGATTGGGCAAGCAAAATTGATGACAGAAAAAGCACAAGTGGAGGAGCTTTCTTTTTAGGAGAAAGACTAGTGAGTTGGCTTAGCAAGAAACAAGGATGTGTTTCTCAGTCAACAACCAAAGCTGAATATGTTGCTACAACACTGAATTGTACCAACATTGCATGGATCAAACAATTGTTGGAAGGTATAAATGAGAAAGTTACCGAGCCAGTAACTATATTCTATGACAATACTAGTGCCATTAATATTTCAAAGAACTCTATTATGTACTCTAAAACAAAGCACATATCTATCAAATATCATTATCTTAGAGAAGAAGCTCAAGAGAAGAAAGTGGTGTTGGAATATGTTAACACAAAGGAACAAATAGCTGATATCTTCACCAAGCCACTACCAAAGGACACTTTTGAATATCTCAGAAGTAAGTTAGGGGTCCTACCCCTCTCTTTTACTCACTGACCGAGATCGGTGAAAGCATCACTTCGATGACTCTATTGAATATCTTTTAGGGAGCTGATGCTGGAGTGATACACTTTAGAATGTTTTTCTGAAAGTGTACTGGAAATAATATTGGGATAATACAGAAAATAATATAGAATTGTAAACAAATGCTCTGACCGAGACTTAGTTGATACACAACAGCATGAAATAACTTCTTACAGCAAGAAATTATGTTTTAGTTCTATTCTTTTTGGCATTGTTGTCAAAGGGGGAGAAGACCAAGGAGAAGACCAAGAAGGAAAAGACCTACCCAGGGGGAGAAAATTGAGAAAAGACTATAGAAGAGAAGTCTGATGTATGGGGGAGAGCATTTCAGCATTTTAGAATCACAGCAATCCGAATTCTTAAAGGTCAAATCAATTGGTTTTGCCATCAATGCCAAAGGGGGAGATTGTTGGCAATATTACAAGGATATTGAGAAGGTTGTTGATGATTATGGACATAACTGATTAAAGATGTTTTACTATCTTGATATTATTATTTTGTCATTGATGTCAAGAAATTGATTTTCTAATTCAGTATGATGTTGCCATATCTTAATAAATATGATATGAAGATTATAAAGAAGTCGGTAAAGACACAGGAAAGAATATGATGAATAAAGGGATAAGTTATTCAATGGGCAACTTTACCGAGTCGGACAATGATGAGATCTTGATGTTTTAGATTGTTCTAACATCATACATATGTTGTAAAATGTAAAGGTTAATACTATACTATGTTATCAAGCAAAGAACCTAGTCGGTAAACCCTAAGGAACCTAGTCGGTAAACCCTAAGGTTATCGCAGTCGGTTAATAAAGACAGAATGTCTACCGAGTAAATTTTAGTATTCACCAAGTTGTAACCAAGCTATAATAGAATGCATTAAATGTTTACATGTGATATTTAATGAAAGATGCTGATGAGCTGAAACAGATCAATGATTGGCAAGTCGTAGAAAAAGTGTGTTAACGAATCTAAAGCAATGGAAAGTCAGCAAGAAGATCTACAACTCAGATTGAACCGCATTACCCTAACACAAGTTCCAAGATGAATGTGCAAGTTCCGAGGTGGGGTAAAACATTTTCAGATTGTAAGATACAATGAACCTGGATAAGATTGAAGATCTGATGGCTATGATTGATCATGGAAAATGTGATCAAGGAGATTAAGCGGTTAGAAGATTGTTTATAAATAAGGCTGTTGATAAACAATGTATGCGGGCAAGTGTATGCACAGGGATGCTACATAGTGATTACCGAGCACAGAAGCTTGAAGACCTGTTAGAATAACAGAGTATTGATGCCCAATAGATAGACAAGATTAGTTCTGTGTCTAGATTGTATTGAACAAATAAGAATCTACTTTAGCATTTTAGATGTGAAGTTGCAGATAGATTGTATTACTGTTATTTTGTGAAAGTGACAGGAAATCTCTTAACCGAGTGGACTTAATAGTCTTATATGTAAATCCTCTAACAAGGTGACATTCTAAATGAGTGTTTGAAATCCTTTAACAAGGTCACTTCTAACAAAGTGAAGATCCTAACAGATCTGAGGGAAATCCCTTAACCGGGTCACATCTAGCAATGTGTTTTGTAATCTTTAACAGGATTGGCTTTTAACTGAGCATACTCTAGAAGAGTATATTTCTTAGTGGGTCTGAAATCCCATAGTGGTTTTTCCCTATTTGGGTTTCCACATTAAATCTGGTGTTATGAGGTTTATATTGTTCATATGCTTTTGAGTTTGCATGTTTGATAGTTTTTGATTATATGACTGATATATGTTACCGAGGTTGAATCTGATGTTTTTATGGATGAATAAGTTTGTATGATTCAACCCCCCCCTCTCATCTTGTTGGCTATTGGATCTGTACTTATATTAAGTATTAGAACTATCATCTTTCTTGGAAAGAAGTTGGTTTCATGGATCAGCAAGAAACAATCATGTACTTCTTTATCTACTGTTGGAGATGAGTATGTTGTTGATGCTACTAAATGTACACAAGTTTTATGGATGAAGCAAATGTTGAAGGATATAAAGGTGGATTGTGATGCACCGGTAGTTATTCAATGTGATAACTCTGCTCCTATTGATATATCAAAGAATCTAGTATTTCATTCTAAAATAAAGCACATATCTATCAAGTATAAATTTTTGAAGGAAAAGGTGGAAGCAAATGAAGTTAGATTGGTTTATGTGAACACTAAAGAGCAGATTGCAGATATTTTCACTAAACCTTTGCCCAAGGAATCATTTGAGTACTTGAGAGACAAATTGGGAGTTTCTGCCCCTTCGATAGAGATTTGATTGATGTGGTTTGACATCAGTCCGACATGCATTATCAAAGATACTATTCATTCTGGCACTGATGTGGGATGCTACTACTCAGGGGGAGTAGTCAACTTTGTGATTTAGTGGTTTATGTTCTTGCTTTGATATTTCTGTCAAATTTCTAGCATTGATGTCAAAGGGGGAGAGATATTGATGTGAAAAAGAAAAAGAAAGAAAAAGAAAAATCATTGGGGGAGAGATATGAAAAATAAAAAGTCAAAGGGGGAGAGATATTGACATTTAGAGTTGTATGTGGGAGATTGTTGGTTGTCTTCCATTGGGGGAGACTTGTTTGGCATTTCTTGGTGCTTAGATGTTTTTTCACATCTAGTGTTGCCATCAATGCCAAAGGGCGAGATTGTTGGCCATTTGGTGGAATTGATTATGTGTTGCATTGATGTTGTTTTTTTGTTGATGCCAACACTAGCTATTTGGATGCTTTACCGACACCCTTCTAGTCTCAGTAGGTTGAGTGGTTTTAGGTTGATTTGGATTTGACATGACCTGGTAGGCTCCTCTATAGTTTGGTGATGGTATTGGCTTGTTCATGATACTCATGCTCATATTTGGTTAGTTGGTTTTGGTCTGGTGATTGGATGCTATCCGATTTGCTTGGAAGCTTAGTTTCTGGTTTTGGTGAGGGTTTCACCAGCAGATCTTTTGATGAAGATCTTTGTTGAATTGCATAAGTGGTGTTGGTACAACTTCTGGTGGAGTTTTAGGATGCTATTGATGATCATGTTTGAGACTTGGCAGATGGAGATCATTGTTGTAGCGTGTGGACCTATACTAGGTCCTGGTTGATCTAGGTTATGGATCGACTTTAATGTAACATGTGGATTGGACCTCTCGATGTATTTACGAGATGTCTTATGTGTTGGATATTATTTTGGTCTAAGGCCGACATGGTTTGTAATTATGTAATTGGTTTATTATCTGGTGGCCGACCTAATTGTTTATAGTCAAGGGTTTGTATATATAGATGTAAGATCTCATTGTAGATCATCATGGTTATGTTAGAGGTCATGGTCAAGGAATGTAATGTGCGAACAATGTAATATAATTTAGACAGAGGAGTTGGTCGATCATTTGAGATCAAATTGGGTTTATGTAAGAGGATTTAGTCCTCCGGTATTGAGATTAACTAGAACTGTACTCAGGCATAGGAGATGCTATCATTTGCAGTTCAACACCTCCAAATTGTAGTCGGGATTTATATGTTGTCAGTGAGGCTCCTTTTTTGACAAGCAGTGTGCTCTATGTTGTTGGCCTTCCTACAAGTGTAGGCCCCTCAATTCTAATTCACATACTTACTACAAAAGTATTATCTAACTGTGGGTAGGCTTCTCACCGTGGTTTTTCCCTTTACTGGGTTTTCCACATACAAATCTTGGTGTCATGTGGATGGTATTTATTTTGTGATTATTGTTTATGCTTAATTGGTTTAACTGCTATTCAGGTATTAATGTTTTGGGTTCCGGTATTAAGTTTTAAAGTGATAATGGTTCTGGTAATCTATGACAACTGATTCACCCCCCTCCCCTCTTAGTTGTCTTCCAGTTATTTGAATTGTCTAACACTAATAACTTCTTTCCGAAAGGTTTGCGCAACATTTCCTTCAATCAACATAGTACTAGCAACATCCAAAATGGTTTTGTTCTTTCTTTCAACAACTACATTCTACTGAGGGGTTCTAGGAGCAAATAATTATCTTCTAATTCTATTCCTCTCACAAAATGAATCAAACTCACCAGATGTGAATTCTCCTCCTTTGTCAGATCTCAGACACTTTAGCTTCAACACTGTCTCAATCTCCACCTTAGCTTTGAATATCTTGAATTTCTCTATATCTTATTATTTCTCCCTTAGGAAAGTAACTCACATCATTCTAGAGTAGTTATCAATCAACAACATGAAATACATGTCACCCTACATGCTTCTCACTCTTGTAGGACCACACAAGTCAGTATGCACAAGATCTATTAGTCCATTAGATGTATATAGCTTACTCTTAAATGAAGTTTTTTTTTTCTTTCTCAATTGACATTCTTTACATACTAGATTGTAAGGCTTCACAATCTTAGGAAAATCTCTAATCGCTTGAGTAGAACTTATCCTTATCATACAGTTAAAATTAACATGGCACATCCTTCTATGCCACAACCAACTTTCATCTATCTAAGTAATCAAACATCTTTTCTCACTAGAATTCAAGTGAAAGATATTAACTTTTGTCTTAGTCCCTAATGCAATCTCCATACTAGAGGTATTCAAAATCTTGCATACCATTCTTGAATTGAAAATCATCTCTTATCAACCATCTCTTTAATACTCAAAAGATTATTCTTCAAACCTTCAACATATAAGACATCATTTGTATTATTCTTACCATCAAAAGAAATAGAACCTCTACCACGAATTACACAAGCTTTATCATCACCAAATCTCACTATACCACCATTATACCTCTCCGTATTCATAAATTTATTTTTATCACCTGTCATATGATGTGAACATCCACTATCAATGACCCATTCATCTTTCTTTTCAATCTTAGCAGCCAAAGCTTTCTCCTCAACAATGCAGCTTGTATAATTTAGTGGTACCGAATCATCTTCCTTGATAGCAATAAATACAAATTCATCTTCTAAATTCTCATTCTTAGATTCTTCATCTATCACACCTTCATCAACAACATAATAACATCTCTTCTGATATTTTTACTTGGGATTAGGCTTATAGGGCTTATCATACTTATCATACTTATCAAATCTATCATGCCTTTCATGCTTATCATACTTAGACATTATTTTAGGACACATAGAAGCAAAATGTCCTATCTTATTAAAAGAGAATCATTTCAAAGGTAACTTTCCATCATACTTACTGGGTCCCTTAGGCAATCTCCAAGAAATAAGTGCTTCAAGATCATCCATCTCTTTCTCCAGTTCTTCCATCTCTCTCATTTCTCTCTCATATCTGGAAACCCTAGATGAACTCTCTCCTAGATCATACCTCTTCTTCCTAGATATAGAGGCCTTAAATGCAGTCTCAAATTTACCATGTGATTCACCAAATTCACTCAACTCAAATGCAACAAGCTTACCAACCAACATGTCTCTTGTTATAGTAGTCACATTCTGGATCTCATCAATAATAGCAACTTTAACTTTCTAAGAAGGAGGCAAGGATATCAACACCTTAGCATCAATCTCATCTTCTTCAAGAGTTCCACAGGAACATTTGATGTTCATAATGAGTTCATTCACTTTATCCATAAAGGATGTTATGTTTTCATCTTCTCCCATCTTCAATGTCTCATACTTTCCTTTCAAACTCTGCAACTTAGCAACTTTAACTTGTGCATCTCCTTCATACAAGGTCTCTAAATCGATCAAGACAGTCAACAATGCTTCCTTGTCTCTTATGTTATGTTCAACATCCTTGATTTCAGCAGTAGTAGCCAAACCATTTTGAGGAACATTTTAGACATTCTTTGTAATCTTCTAATAATCATCTCCAAGACATTTCAAGTGAACTTACATATGATCCTTCCATACAGTATAATTATTTTCATCAAATCTAGGACTCTCTTTCTTGAGCATATAGGTTGCCATCTTGGATATCCTCAAATATTCAAGCTTCTTTTGAAGGTTCTATCTCTGATACCAATTGTTGGAAACAATAATGAAGGAAAAGTGAGAGGGGGGTGAATCAGTTTTCACTAGATTAAACAATTTAAGCACAATCTCATATTTGATCAACTATAGCAAGAATAAAGATAAAAACAATAATAGTAACACACATGATACTAATATTTTGACATGCAAAACTCGGCTAAGGAAAAAACCACGGTGGGAACCTACCCACAATGAGATGATACTCTGCAGTAGTATGTGTAAATATTACAACGGGGAATGCACATGCGTTAAAGCACACTACCTAGAGCTCACTTCTCAAAATACAATGACCTAGAAGGCTACAACCCTCAAGGAAGGTTCACTACCTTACAATAATATTCGGACTACAATCCAATTAAGATGAACTAAAAGAATAACATCTCCTAATGCCCGATGATAGTTCCAGTTAAGCATAATTTTTCTACCCTGGAACACTCTCTACTCAATACACCACACCAAAAGATGAATTTGCTTATTCTCACATACACCACTCTCTGATAATGCAAATGCAACACCAATACCCAAATTACATGAATATAGCACCTATTTATACAAATCATCGACCTTGACTACAAGGTCGGCTAAACCCTCAACACCCAATTATAAAATTACACCAGACGATACATAAATCAGCCACTGAACCAATACAATTCCATAGACAACATAGAATGGACCCAAATCAACTCCTCAAACATGCAATACCACCAGAAATCTTGCCAAGATCAATCGCAACATGTTACACCACTAAAAATACCACATACACAAAAAAATCACCAAACCCATAAGATCTTGAATAACACACACAATGATCAATGTGAACCACCAAAAAAAATAGGAAATGGTTAGGAAACACGAACAAGCACATTAAAACCATCTGCAATAACTCCACCAACACCACTTGGACAAATCTTCATTGATCAACATGCTAACACTCAATAACTCTCAACAACAACAACTCGGACAAGAAAGATAACTTTTGGAGCATCAAATCATGAATCATCTAAATTGAAGATACTTACAAACATCCAAAAAATGCTCCCAAATCCACAACACAAGATATAATCATTTCGGAGCACAATGGAACAAACACAGAACACTATAATACATCCAGCTCAACTCTCTGCAATCACCAAAACACCAAAACATAGGAATATGTTGACACCAATGACAAGAACATATCCTAGCAGCATCAATATCCAATAGTAAAGGCAGACTGGTATTGCTCTAACTCCTTTACCTTGACCTGACTATACCCAGATCATCTTTCCATCATGGACAGTAAGTCACAACCTATCACCTTCTACAACAAGGCTTCCATATTTGGGAGGAGGTAGTTATCTTTAAGTGAAGACATGTTTATATTTCCTAAAGTCTACACACAGTCTTATGTCTCCATTTTTCTTTCTGACAGACACCAAGTTAGATACCCAAGTGGAATGTCTGATAGGCTTGATGATCTCACCCTCTCTAAGTTTTGTGAGATCTTCTTGATGGTATGATGAAAGAATAAGTATTTGGTCAACTAATGAGAGGGAGGGGTGAATCAGTAGATAGAAAAACTGATACAAACTTCAAAAATCAATCTCTCAAAGTAAACTTAGAACTAACAATGCAATACCACTGTCAAGATAAAAAGTCATAAGATAAACTAGTTGACTGTTACAACAAATTAATAGTAAACAACTTCTTCATTTCTCAATTCTTTCGGTTATCATGACTTATCAAAATAGTTAAGTAGTTAAGTAAATCAACCACAAAAAAATTCACCACTTGACACAAATATTTTTGTTGTGGAAACCAAAATAGGTAAAAACCACGATGAGATGAGACTCACAAGATAACTATTTGAACTCTTCTAAAGTTCACCCTATTAGGAGCCTAGCCTGTTAAAGCTTTACAAAAAGTCCTGTTAAGAACTGATCCTGTTAGGAATCACCTGGTTAAAGGATTGAATACAAATGTCTTGTTAGAAGCAATACCCTGTAAGGAGTAACCTTGGTAGAGGATTTGAAAATCCAATCTAATGGACCGCCTTGTTAGAGGATTTGAATAACACCAAGCTTGTTAGAGCTTACCCAGTTAGGGGATTTCAATTCTATTGCAATTGTTAGAAAACAATAGGAGTTTGCTGATTTGTCTGAATAGCACTATACTTTTGTGATCAGATCCATTTCATGCTCCTATCTGCCTTTACTCAAACTATAGATACATCATCCAGTTTGGCAACCACACTCAACTGAACCGTGTCTATCTTTTTGCCAACTCATTAAACTAAACAACTTCATCGACCTTATAAAAAAATCAATTAGGTCGGTAACACAACAAAAACCTAATTCTCGTCGAGATTACAAACAAATCAGTTCAAGTATGACCATTGGATTACATAGCAATCTATGCACATCAATCAAGAAAACCTTGATCGATCCTTGATCACCGCTTCATCGAACTTAGTAAATCATCATGCACTTTGCATTAAATGCAATACATTTGGTCATTCCCTAGACAAAAATCATTACAACAACTCGCCAAAATCTCTTTGAATTGTCTTCATACAATAATCATACGTGTCATAATCATTAACGCTCATCATCAGATCATAAACCAATATAACCAATTCACCAAACTTAATCGGTTAGGGTTTATAAAAAACAACAGGTAGGGTTTACCGATTACATCAATAGATAAGGTTTACACTGATTACCGGTTCACTCCACAAATTATTCCTACCAGTTAGAGTAACAATATTACAACAATATCATTACTGGTTAATTGACATCAATGACAACATAACTTATCATTAATGCAATCTTCATGCAAATGCCAACAATCTCCCCCTTTGTCATTGATGGTAATACAAATATCAATACCATTGATTGCTACGTGATTGTGAATAGGAATCTTGGTTTATATTACCAAGTATTCACATGCTCTCCATGTCTTTAGCTTATCGCTGGTTCTTCCCATAATCACATAATTCTTCTTCCCCTTTGACAACAATGCCAAATTGAAAGTGAAACATGTAATGTCAAATTTTATTGTGCATCATCAACAATCTACATCTTGATGCTCCCCCTGTGGAATACATTCACTTCTACACCAATCCTTCTGTAAAATTCTGCAAGTAGCTCCGGAACTGATGTAATCTACATCATACTTAACTAACTTCATAAGAGGGACAACCCCTAACTGACTTCTCAGATACTCAAAAGTAGTCTTAGGCAGAGGTTTAGTAAAAATATCTGCAAGCTACTCCTTGGTAGAAACATGCTCTAAGATCATATCTTTACTCTGAAGTTTTTCCCTCAAGAGATGATACTTCAATTCAATATGCTTGGTTTGTGCGTGCAAAACAGGGTTGTTGGAAATATTTATGGCACTTGTATTATCACATAAAATCTTTATAGGTTCTTAAATATTCATCTTAAAACCTTCCAAAATGTGCCTCATCCATATAGCCTCTGTGCAATTCATGTAAGTTGCAACATACTTAGCTTCAGTAGTAGATTGTGAAGTACAACTCTACTTCTTACTACTCCATGAAACAAGTCTTCCTCCAAGAAAAAATGGTCCACCGATTGTGCTTTTCTGGTCATCAATATTTCCTGCCCAATTTGCATCTGTGTACACCTTCAAGTCAAAATTTCCTCCATATGGATACCATAACCCATAATCAACAGTACCTTTCAAGTATCTAAAAATTCTAATTGTTTCTATCAAATGTGTTTCCTTAGGATTCTTCTTGAATCTAGCAACTATGCCAACTGCATGAGCTATATCTGATCTACTGTGAACAACATAGTGCAATTTTCCAATCATTGACCTATATTCCTTCTCATCAACAAATTTGGACTCATATTCTTTAGAGAACTTACAACCTATAACCATAGGTGTCCCAACTGGTTTACAGTCACTCATACCAAATGTCTTTAATACCTCCTTCACATACTTAGACTGTGTGATGAAAACACCACTCTTTAGAATCACTTTTTATTTCATTTGCAAAGTCATTGCTCATGTCATCTTTACCTCCAAATATGATATCATCAACAAATACTTCGCTGACTAGTATTTTATCTCCTTCAGATTTGAGATATATGTTACTATCATCACTGGTTCTCAAAAAGCCTATCTTCATCAGATGTGTATGAATCCTTTCATACCATGCTCTCGGTGCCTGCTTTAATCCATATAAAGCTTTATGCAATTTGCATACCATGTCTTTCTTATCAATCAGAGCATAACCATCTGGTTGCTCAATGTATACTTCTTCTTCAAGTATCCCATTCAAAAATATTGATTTAACATCCATCTGGTATACCTTGAATTTCTTGTGTGTTGTAAATTCAAGTAAAGTTCTGACACCTTCCAGTCTTGCCACTGGTCTAAAAGTCTCACCATAGTCTTCTCCTTCCACTTGTACATAACCTTTGCAAACCAACCTATCTTTATTGCAAACTACAACACCATCTTCATTCAACTTGTTCCTGAAAACCCACTTAGTACCTATCACATTTTTATTTACCGGTTGGGGTACCAGGGTCCATGTGTTGTTCTTCTCAATTTGATTTAATTCCTCCTCCATAGCTTTAACCCAATGATCATCACCAAATGCCTCCTTAGCAGTTCTTGGTTCAATAGTGGAGATCATGCAAGAATTCTCTCTGATTCAGTCTCACATATCTTGGAATAACATGATCATTATCTTTAGGTTCAGATTCTTCATTATCATCATCTTCTTCTGAATTTATCTATTCCGGTTGAACTAGTATATTAGTATTTTCTTTGCCGGTTTCAGATTTCATAGTTTATGGTTCTAAAAACAAAATGCAAGGATCTTCATCATTTTTCTCTAAACTGGTTTCCTCTGAGACTTCAGGAAATTCATCCACTCGAACATCAGCACTTTCAACAATTCTCTGTGTCTAGTTGTTAAAACACTTGTAGGCCTTACCCTTGGTGGAATAGACAAGAAATGTACCTTCATCACTTTTAGCCTCAAATTTACTAATATAATCACCTCTCTTAATAAAAATATTTCTTCCAAATATTCTAAAATAACTAACATCAGGTGATATACCATACCAATATTCATAAGGAGTCTTGTCCTTACCTCTCTTTACTAGAATCCGGTTCATAGTGTAGACAGTTGTGTTGACAGCTTCTCTCCAGAAAGTTTTCACTACACCTCCTTGTATCAACATCATCCTAACAACTTCAACAATTGACCAGTTGTTTCTCTTTGCAATACCATTTTGCTATGGTGTTCTTGGTGCAAAAAGTTGCTGCTTGATACCATTTTCTTCACAATACCTAGTGAATTCCTCTAAAGTAAATTCACCACCCTGATTTGTCCTCAGACACTTTATCTTTTTACCGCTCTCTTTCTTAGCTAAGGCCCTAAATGCCTTGAATTTACCAAAAGCTTCAATCTTATGCTTCAAGAATGTGACCCACATCATCCTTGAGCAATTATCAGTGAAGATCATAAATATCTGTCACCTTGAATACTTTTTGTTCTTATTGGTCCACAAAGATTTGTATGAACCAAATCTAACAAATGTTCCACCGAAAAAGATTTTCTCTTGAAGGTTGAGGATGTCATCTTTCCCAACTGACATTCTTTGCATGAAGCATTAACCGGTTTGTCTAACTGAGGTAAACCTCTCATTGTCTTGGACTTACTCACTTTAACAATGTTATCGAAGTTTATATGACAAAATCTCCTATGCCAAAGCCAACTATCATCTATCTTTGCAATTAAATAGTTGTTGACTTTAGGATTAAGATGAAACAAGTTACCTTTAGTTTTCTCCCCCGTTGCAATCAGTTCACCTTTGTTGTCATAGATTTTGCACATACCATTTTTAAATTCCAATGGGTATCCTTTGTCATTGATTTGTGCCACACTCAAAATATTGTGCTTTAGACCTTCAAACCAGTCGACATCATTTGCACTACTCTTTCCATTAATAGAAATAGTTCCCTTACCTTTAACCATGTAGGGTGAGTCACTACCAAATATTACATCTCTGCCATCAAATTCCTTCAGAGAAATAAATTTTCTCTGATTACAGGTCATGTGATGTGAACAACCACTATCAATGATCCAATCATCAGAGTTATCCATCCCGATTCCTAATGCCTTCTGGTCTGACATCTCTTCTTTAATAGGTACAAACACATTATCTTCATTAGCATCACCATCAAATTCCTCATCAGTGATACCACCATCAACAACAATAAGACAATCTCTTTTACCTTTACCTTTATACTTCTTGAATTTCTCACATTTATGCTCATTGTCACCATTAGGATAGTTAGCAGCAATGTGTCCAATCTTGTTGCATGCAAAACATTTCAAAGGTAATTTGCCTCTATATTTACCTGTACCTCTAGGAAACCACTTGGCCAACAATGCTTCAAGCTCAACTAAATTGTCTTCATCATCAGCTTCTCTGCTGCATCTGGATTAATAACTGTGACTGACATCTCTACTTTTCCTTACAGATGGGTTAGAAATAGAAGCTCTAAATGCAGAATGCAAACTCGGATTTCTATACACTACCATCATAACCATTCAATTCAAAAGCAGTAAGCTTGCCAGTGATGGAGCCAACAATTACCTTATTTTTGTCAATGGACTTCAACTGCTGAATAGCTGCAACTCGGATAGAATAGACTAGTAGAAGGGTTCTCAGTACCTTACCGATCACTGTGGAATCTTCCACTTTACCTCCTACACTCTTTATTTCACTGACTATCTCTTTTATCCTTTGACCATACTGCTGGATATTCTCACCTTCAGCCATCCGCATGTCAACAAACTATCCTCTTAGAATCTCTTCTTTAGCAATCTTAACATGTTCATCACCGCTATAAATCTCTTCAAGTTTTTTCCATACCTCATATGCAATTTCAAGACCATGAACATCTACATACTCTGCATTAGACAAAGAATTGATAATAGCCTCCAATGCTTGATGATTTTCTTGTTGCTCTTCTTCTGATCATCAGTCAACATCCCAGTAGGTGCAACATACTTAGTATCGACATGTTCCCAATACTGGCTTCCCAAACTCTTGATATAAATTTTCATTTTGTCACTCCATATCCTATAGTTCTCTTATTTAAACTTTAGACCTTCCTTCTTCATCATGATTTGTAGATCTTTACCTCAAGTTGTTAGGCTTAAACCTTAGAGGACGTGAAATTCTCTGATACCAATTGATGGTATGATGAAAGAATAAATATCTGGTCAACTACTAAGAGGGAGGGTGAATCAGTAGATAGAAAAACTGATACAAACTTCAAAAATCAATCTCTCAAAGTAAACTCAGAACTAACATTGTAATACCACTATCAAGATAAAAACTCATAAGATAAAGCAATTGACTGTTACAATAAATTAACAGTAAACAACTTCTTCATTTCTCAATGCTTTTGGTTATCATGACTTATCAAAATAGTTAAGTAGTTCAGTAAATCAACCATGAAAACATAACCACAAAAACATTCACCACTAGACAAAAATATTTTTGACATGGAAACAAAAATAGGTAAAAACCACGGTGAGATGAGACTCACAAGATAACTATCTGAACTCTTCTGAAGTTCACCCTGTTAGGAGCCTAGCCTGTTAAAGCTTTACAAAAAGTCCTGTTAAGAACTTACCCTGTTAGGAATCACTCGGTTAAGGGACTGACTACAAATGCCTTGTTAGAAGCAATACCCTGTAAGGAGTAATCTCGGTAGAGGATTTGAAAATCCAATCTAATGGACCACCTTGTTAGAGGATTTTAATAACACCGAGCTTGTTAGAGCTTACCCGGTTAGGGGATTTCAATTATGCTGTAATTGTTAGAAAAAAATAGGAGTTTGTTGATATGTTTGAATAGCACTAAACTTGCTTGATCAGATCCATTTCATGCTCCTATCTTCCTTTACTCAAACTACAGATACATCATTTAGTTCAGCAACCACACACTCAACTGAACTGTGTCTATCTCTTTGCCAACTCATTAAACTAAACAGCTTCATCGACCTTATAAACAAATCAATTAGGTCAGTAACACAACAAAAACCTAATTCTCATCAAGATTACAAACAAATCATTTCAAGTATGATCATTGGATTACATAGCAATCTCTTCACATCAATCAAGAAAACCTTGATCGCTCCTTGATCACCGCTTCATTGAACTTAGTAACTCATCACGCGCTTTGCATTAGATGCAATATATTTTCTCATTCCCTTTGAATTGTCTTCATACAATAATCATACATGTCATAATCATTACCATTCATCATTAGATCATAAACCAATATAACCAATTTACCAAGCTTAATCATTTAGGGTTTATCAAAAACAACAGGTAAGGTTTACCGATTACATCAATAGATAAGGTTTACACCTATTACCAATTCACTCCACAAATTATTCCTATCGGTTACAGTAACAATATTACAACAATATCATTACTGGTTAATTGACATCAATGACAACACAACATATCATTAATGCAATCTTCATGCAAATGCCAACACTTCTTGCATCTTTAATCTAAGCATTGGATTTAATGGTCTTTGTTTCTACCTAAATGGTTTGGCTTGAGGATCGTAAGGAATTTTATGTTGAAATAAGTCCTCTTTGTAAGCCTTCAGGTAATCCTATGACAAATCAAAGACATGCTTGTATTTTCTTAGTAGAGCTATCAGCATTGTCCTAATTTATGGGCTGAATTTCCTATAAATGTACACCTTCTTAGGGGATGATTTTGTTCCTAGATTTATTTCCTCTAGATAATCTACATTGGCTAAAGTAGGTTCCATAGCTTTGTTTTCATTTCCATCAAATACTCTTTCCAATACTATAATCCCCTTTGGGATTTTATTGGTTTTAAACTGGACAATCTCATTCCCAAAGATTGTTTCTTTACCATCAGTGATTTCAAAAAAGGCATTGAAATCTATTTCCCGACTCTTATATTCATCAATACAGTAAAGGAACTTAAGAAAGTCACCATCATCATTGAAAACTTTCTAGTTGTAGATATCTGGGATTGAAGGCCAAGTTTTCACTTCTACTTTTGATATACCAACAAGGGTAATATCATTACTCTTCAAAGAAACATTGGCCAAAAAATATGCCATAATGTTTCTTGACCTTTCAATCGAAGCAATAGAAAAGGCATCAAATAGTTCAATGGAATTCCATACAACACATTTGTATTGCTTCAATCTCCTATTTTTGGAAGAGTACTTTGATCTAATCTAGGATACAACCAACTCTGAGTCACCCCAAACTGTCAACATTTTGATCCCATGTTTTGTAGAAAGATTAAGCCCTAGAAGAAAAGCTTCATATTCAGCCACATTGTTGGTGCACTCAAACAATAGATGGGAATAATACTTGAATGCCTTTCCATTGGGTGCAATAAAAACTATCCCAACATCTGAGCCTTCTTTACTACAACCCCCATCAAATTACATTTGCCACAAACCCTCTTGGTCATTTTGTATCTCTTCACAAATTGGGGTTGTATTCTGAAAAAGGGGTTGTGTTGATTCAACCCTGAAGTTTCCCATGTCCATGTCACAAAAACATATCACATTTTTTCGGGTCTAAAGTTTCAACTATAATATCATCTCTAGATTCTCTTTCTAATTTAACTTCAGTCCCATTTACCAGGAGAGTTGCATAGGATTAAGTCTAGTTGCACATTTCCCCCCACAACACTAGTCCATTGTCTTGATAACAACAAACCATAATTAGGTGGTACATCAAATACTATCATATCAACTTTATAGGTAGCCTCGGGGAAATTGGCTAGCTTGACTTCAAGGTCCTTTAAGGCACCTATGACCGGGATTGCTCTATTTTCCATGGCATGACACTTCCCACAATCACTGTCAACCCACAACCCTAACTATTTCATGACTCCTAGGGGCATGATTGTTGGCATATGGACACTCCAATGATACATTGTGTGTGATTGAAGGTTTTGTCATTGATGGCAACCTTGCAATCCTATGGCACCGGTAAGACATTATACCGGCAAAGCATTACTTAGGCAACCTTGCAATCCTATGGCACTGGCAAGACATTATACCGGTAAAGCATTACTCAAACAAGACAGTGCACCAGCATCAGCAAGATCAATCTACATCGGCACCAGCATAGAAGATGTACACCGGCACAGAAAAGAACATGTATACCGACACTGAGGCCAACAGGATTTTTGATATGAAATATTTTGTTTATTATTGTAAGCCGACTTGGCAAATTGTAAAATGACTCTTGTATATAAAAGAGATCATTGTAGGCATTTGTAGGCATTTGTAGGCAGACCTAATATGAAAATTGTAGGTCAAGGGTATATGTAAAGAACAAAGCAAGAACCGGTACTGAATCTGGCATTGAAGATGCTATTGTAAAGCAGTACAGAATATTGGATTTGTGTAAATCCTCATTGTAAGTCAGTGTGACTTCTTATTGAGCAGTGAGCTCTAGGCAGTTGGCCTTCCTGCATGTGCAGGCCCCTATTGTAAGTAATATTCTCTTATTGGCCAGTAAGTGAATATTGTGGGTCACAAATCCCACCGAGGTTTTTCCCACATCGAGTTTCCTCATTAAACATCTTGTGTTATGGTGTTCTTTTCATGTGGATGTTTTTTGATTCTGTTATTTACATTAATTCTTGCATACCGGTATACTGTTACTTTATGTTCTGCATATTCAGTTTTAAGAAAATTTCATTACCGGTCAGATACTGATTCACCCCCCCCCCTCTCAGTATCTGTGGGAACCCTAACAATTGGTATCAGAGCTTGGTCCTCTATTTTTAGAAGCCTAACAGTTTGAGGAAGATCTTGACACTGGTAAAGATGGAAAATCTGATGAAGCAACTTGAAGGAGCTCTTACTGACTATGATGCAGAGAAGTTAAAAAATATCAAATTAGAAGATGATTTAAAAGCAGCTCAGGACATTATTCAGGAACTTCAAGAAAATCTTACTGTTACAAGGAATAAGAGAAGAGAACTTTGTGAAAAATTGCAAAATGAGAATGATGAAAAGGAATCACTAAATGATATGATAAGCAAATTGAAACAAGAGATCATGACAACAAAAAATGAAATGCAGGATATGACTATGAGATTTTGCAAAGAGATTGAGGACAGAATTAAGAATGAAGAAGAATTGACCAGAAGACTAAGTGATGCAGCAAATGAGAACACAAGACTTAGCTATGAAAATGACATGTTGAAGACAGATCTGATGCATACTCAGAATGACTCAAATGAACTAATGAGACAAAAAGAAATCTTGGAAAGGGAATTGGAAACTGCAAATCAACACAAAGAAAAATTCAAAAAAAGCTCAGAAGAACTTGGTACCTTATTGAAGAATCAAAAACCCAAAGGTGACACTTCTGGAATTGGATTTGAAGTTGGAGAAAGCTTCGGTACTGCAAATACCCAGGATCAAAGAAAACCAGTAAGACCCTCTAATACTTACAAATTCAATGGAAAATGCTTTAACTATAATAAATATGGTCATAGGGCGAATGAATGTAGATCTAGGAATTATCAAAACATCAATCCTCCCACCGGTCAATGCACCAAATGCAACAAAATTGGTCATAACTCTGAAAATTGCAGAATGAATGTAAGATGTTATGTTTGTGGAAGATTTGGTCATTTATCAAATAAATGCAGAACACAAACTGGCATAGGTTATGTGAAAGCTATTCAGAAAAATAATGTAACTTGTTATGCATGTAACAAGATTGGTCATATTGCTAAATTTTGTAGAAGTAAGGTTACACCGATAGATAACATAAGTACTAGCTTGAAAGGTAAAGAAAAGGTTGAAGAGGTTAAGCAAGAATTTTCAAAACAATGGATTAGAAAAGGTGATCTAAATATTGGGGTTACTCCTCCACCGGTAGAACCAACAAATGCTTCACCGGCAGGACAATATGATGCTCCACCGGCAGGACAGAGCAATGCTCCTCCGACAGGATGTTCTTCATCAAATTGAAGAAAATTATCTTGAGGGTTTGGCAATCAAATGACACATGTGCTATTATTCCCTCGGTTAGAGAAAAGAAGTTGAAAATATTTCATTATCGGCAAATAAAGTTGAGCTAATACATTACCAACAAGCAATTAATGTGGTAGGTAGCAGAAAAGACTTTATAAAATAAGGTTTTTGGCTCCATTTCATTTCACCATGAATTCAAACTTTCAGAGAGTGCGAAGATTTCCTAGCTAAGGCATTCTGAGCAAAGAGGCAAAGCACTTCAGCAATCAATCCATCCAAAGGTAGAAAAAGGTATTTATCATCATGGCATCCTCTACACCTGAATTCATAGCAAACCCTACAGTAGTCGAGGTTATAAAATGACCTAGGCCCGTGTTTCAGCTAGTTCCCGAGGTAGCTAAGAAAGATGACAACACAGGTGCTTTTTCAAAAATTCCAAAAGGTGTTGTTTATGCAGAAGACCCTAGAATGTATATTCATTGCAACATAGAGGAATTAGGTGATGAAGAAATCAAAAACATGTATAAGTCTGTTATATGTGACAACTCTGGGAATGTGAAACCTGAACATAAAATTGTTGAAACCCTAGGATTCACTGAAATCCTTTGCATTCCTAAATTTCCCAAGGAAGTGGTTAGGATAGTTCTGAGTAGGGTACATGGTTCATTCTTTTGGCTTGACTCAGTGCATAAAATTACAAAGGAAGCTGTGAAAGCAGTAACAGGGTTACCTTCCATCGGTAACAGACCCGACAAAACCAAGAAGGTCTCCAATGACTTGGTAACAAACTTAACTGGTGCAACATCCGACAAGAGATCATTGAGGGTTAATGATGTGACTGATACAAATGTTAGATTTGTTAGCATGATTCCAGGTTACAAAGCAACTCATGCTAATAGGCTTAACTCAGTTTCCAGTTTATGCATAAAGAGTGCTTATGACATGGTTAAGGACAATGTAAAAATTGATATCTGTGAATGGTTAAAGGATGAGTTAATTGACAACTTAGCAAAAATCAAGAAGGATAAGAAAGGAACCTTTAGATTTGGAAATTTACTTGTATGCTTAATGCTACACATAACCAAACAGGCTCCCGGTATAGGCAACAAGGACTTTGGATTTGACCTACCAGTAGGAAAACAATTGTCTGACTTATTCAACAACATGTGTGAAAACAGAGAAAAGAATATCAATGAGTATTTTCAAGCACTAAAGGTCAGAATGAATAAAAGAATCAGACTATCACAAGAAATTGTCAACAAATACAAGGATGATATATGCTTTGTGATAAAAAAGGATGAGATCTGGATGGAAGCAGTCATCCCAAGGAAAATCTGGGTAACAGAGATGGGGTATGAAACAGATGACCACATAGTGGAAACTTATGCCAAAGCACTTCTGGAAGCCCCCAATGAACCAAAGGAAGAAGTATTTGGTAGTGCTGAGACCATCGAAAGTCAAATTCAATCTAAAAAGAGAGTAAAGAAAGTTGAGGCATTTGTGAGGAAAGGAACCAGACAAGCAAAAGCCATAAAGGAAGATGTATTAAAGAAAACCAGCATAACAGAAGATGAGTTGGCAGCCCAGCAACCTAAAACTCATCTATCACCGGTAGATACTTCCTCAGAAGGAGATATGCCAACAACTTTCAAAAGAGTTGTTAGGAAAAGAGACCCCTCACCGGTATCCACTCCTTCACCTAGAAGGACAAGACAGAAGCAACAAGTTGTGAGGTCTCTGGTCAAGAAAGCCACACCTAAGAAGAAGCTGACCCCCAAAAAGAAGAAGAAGACAAACACTGACTTTGCCCCTCTTGACATATTACTGAATGAGATTACAGAGGAAGGAAAATTGAAAAACATAGGGAAAATCTATGACACCCTATCAGATGATGAGAAAGGACAAGTCGACGAGAGTGTTATATTACACATGGACATGTATAAAAAGTTTTTGATGCAAGTCCTAAATGAAATTCCTGATGAATTATATAAAAGACTTGAGGCCAGAAGGCAAGGAATAATTGAGTTGGATAAGAAAATAAAAATAGAGAAATTACTTGCAGTATACCCGGTCAACTCACCTAAGGAAATTGATGATCTGATAGCTCAGGCCAACCGGACAGTTTTTTCCACTGCACACTGGCAAATATCACTAATGGCAGGTAGAGTTACTGAAGTTTTAGAGGAAACAGAAAATGGTTGGGATACATTCTTGGTTGAAAAAGAAAAACAAGAAGAATATAGGAATCCCAAGCCCATTTTGGTATATCAAAAGGACAAAGGGAAAGGTAAAGTTGGTGGACCACCAAGTATCAAGATTAGAGACAACTTACCCCCACCTCCTTTAAATACTCCACCGGTAAAAACCACAACTGCAGAAGATCAACCAATAGCTGAGAGCATGGACACAGAGGATAATAATCCTAATCCTGAAGTCCTATATACTATGAATGTTGATACTTACAAAATCAACATAGTGGTAGATAAGGATACAACAGATAAATAAGGAAACAAAGAGCAACTGGCAATAGGAAACAAAGAGCAACCGGCAATAGATTCAGAGAAAAATATGGAATCTAGAACACAAACAGAGAAACCAATAGAACTAAAGGCTCCAGAACAGATGCCACCGGTAAGAAATGATGCAGGAAAACCAGTGCTTAAAGAAATGGAGACTCAAACAGACCTATCAGAGGTCAATACTAGCATGATCACTTCCACCGGCACTCAGTTTGTTGGGTCACCATCAAATGTAACAAAGGTATTGCTCGAATCTATCAAGAAAATAACTGATTATAGCTCACAAGCCTATAAAGCGATAGATGATTCAATTCCAGTTTTGAAATCAATAGCTCCAAATTGTAATATAGCCAACAAAGATTCTTTAGGCCAGTTGGATACACTTTGTAAATATATTTCTGGAAATTTTGAGCAAACAAAGGTAGAAACTGTAAAGGAAAGTGTAGAAAAAGAAACAAAAATTCTTTGAGGAAGGAATAAAGAAGTGTATCAGGGAATTTGACACACTTCTACCGGAACTATGCAATTTATTGAAAGAGTACAAAACTCTGTACAAAGACACCTGTAAGATAAACTTTTTGACCATAGATGTAGACAAAAAGATGAGCAAGGTATAGGAAGAGATAAATAAACTTGCTGATAATTTTGTTAACTCACCCGATACATTATCAGTTTTTGAGGAAAAGATAACAAATTTTGAGGAAGAATTGCTCAAATTAGAAAGAGAGAAAGAGAAAATAATAAACAAGGCAAAATTCTTGAGATCTAAACTAAGTCCAAGATTGGACTATTTAGCATTTCTGCGGAAGGAAATCTCAGAGGCACTAACACAGGGTAGCAAAACACCGACAGAGCACTTGCAGCATCTCACCGGTACAGTATACAGAACTGAGATAGCAATAAAGGAGAGCAAGAAGTTTATGGATAGCATAAACTTAATTTTGGGAGATATTCTTCAGATAATAACTACCCAACTACAAGGTTGAGGTTATGGATTAGTACAACTACAAAATCTACTAACCTTTGTCATTGATGCCAAAGGGGGAGTAATAGGATGAGAAAATTCAAAGCACAGGGATCACATGCTCAGGGGAAGCTCTCACATTTTTGGTAACATTTTTGGTCTACACATTTTTGGATATCTTTTTGAAATTTCTCATGAGTGTTGCCATCAATGCCAAAGGGGGAGATTGTTGGCATATGGACACTCCAATGAGACATTGTGTGTGATTGAAGGTTTTGTCATTGATGGCAACCTTGCAATCCTATGGCACCGACAAGACATTATACCGACAAAGCATTATTCAGGCAACCTTGCAATCCTATGGCACCGACAAGACATTATACCGGTAAAGCATTACTCAAACAAGACAGTGCACTAGCATCAGCAAGATCAATCTACACCGGCACCGGCACAGAAGATGTACATCGGCACAGAAAAGAACATGTATACCGGCACTGAGGTCGACAGGATTTTTGATATGAAATATTTTGTTTATTATTGTAAGCCGACTTGGCAAATTGTAAAATGACTCTTGTATATAAAAGAGATCATTGTAGGCATTTGTAGGATATGGATGGGAAGCATATAATAAAGTATAAGGCAGACCTAATGTGTGAATTGTAGGTCAAGGGTATATGTAAAGAACAAAGAAAGAACCGGTACTGAATCTGGCATTGAAGATGCTATTGTAAAGCAGTACAGAATATTGGATTTGTGTAAATCCTCATTGTAAGTCAGTGTGACTTCTTATTGAGCAGTGAGCTCTAGGCAGTTGGCCTTCCTGCATGTTCAGGCCCCTATTGTAAGTAATATTCTCTTATTGGCCAGTAAGTGAATATTGTGGGTCACAAATCCCACTGAGGTTTTTCCCACACTGGGTTTCCTCGTTAAACATCTTGTGTTATGGTGTTCTTTTCATGTGGATGTTTTTTGATTCTATTATTTACATTAATTCTTGCATACCGGTATACTGTTAATTTATGTTCTACATATTCAGTTTTAAGAAAATTTCATTACCGGTCAGATACTGATTCACCCCCCCCCTCTCAGTATCTGTGGGAACCCTAACAATGACATTAGTGGAAGCACTAGAATCAATCATACAGTTTTTAACAAATTTATCATTGATCAATAATAGGGTCAGAACCTAAGAAGGGTTCTTAGTTATGGAAGTACCTAAGTATAATTCAATAATATTCATTACATTTGATTTTACATTATTAACATGTATGATATTTCTTTCTAAAGTCTTTTCATTCTTTTAGTTTCCTTAGGTGTATTTGCAACACTTGATATCAAAGACAAAGCATTACTCTTATGTTCTATTTTCATCATTTCCAGCAAAGGAACAAATATCATTTTTTGAGACAAGGTCTGAGTCATATCAAAGGAAAGTGTTCTAGGAATGCTTGGAACAACATCTTTATGCATCAATTAATTTTATTTCCTCTCCTTCTCTAGCGTTGTCAAGGGATTTGAAGGTGCCTTTGCAATAGTTTTTTTTTCAAGCTTCTTTCCTCTTAGGTTAGCTTTTGGAATATATTGATGAGTCTTCTACATCTTGAGCGACCTATTTTTATCATCATGGACTTGAGGAGTAGTATGCAGCCGAGGACCCACTTGGTTATCTTTTATGAACAATCCTCTAGGCCTCCCTGATGGACTTGAAAAGCACTGAGAGGGGGGGGTGAATCAGTGACACCAAAAATAAAACTACTTCAAACACTAACCGGTAGATGAACTTAACAAAACTTTTAAATACAATGCATGTAATCCAAAATGTTATAAAAACATCCACAATAAGTAAAACATCAACCATAACACAAGTGTTTGTACATGGAAAACCTAAATAGGTGAAAACCACGGTGAGATGGATCTCACAAGTTAACTATCTATAGTAATAGATAACTAACCGGTTAGGGTCTACAAAGTGCTCTGCTAGGAGCGAATCTTGTTAGAGATCCCAAAGCTTTATTAGAAGCTTATACCCTATTAAAGGTAGTACCATGTTAGGAGTAACCTCGGAGGAGGATTTTTGAACCCAAACTAATGGATCACCCTATTAGAGGATTTATACATTGAAGCTTGTTAGAGCTTATCCGGTTAGGGGATTTGAATTCTACTGTGATTGTTAGAAAACAATAGGATTGGTTTGATCTGTCAGAGTAGCACAATAGTTGCTTGATCAGATCATTCTAAGAACAAAAACTGCTCTTCTGCATACTCTGCAACTTAACTCTTTTTCTCTTTCACACACAACATATCACTTTCACTCATCATGAAATAATTCATTGTGATATCAATATATAGACATTAAGATTTCATGTCGGCCAAAAAAAATCATAACACAATTTCCTAGGTGCAGTGTATCTGGTCAAGTGATCATAACGCATCACAAAAATATTGCCAAAATTTGTTGGTGGGATAACTCATCACGATTTGTGGTAGCTCATCGCAAAATCAATGAATACCCATTGGAACAATCAATATCAGTTAGAGTTAAATATATGAACCGTTATCCTTGAATCTCCTGATATAATCTTCGCTTGATCTTCATCTTGATGTCGACTAATGTGTATCCACTAGTTGTCTTCTATACATATACCAGTTATCACAAAGTATCGATTAGAGATAAACCTCTAGCATACCGGTTGTAATATAAATAACTTGAAGTTATACCGGTAGGCAATATAAACATATGTGTGTGTATGTGTTTCATCAATGACAACATATGATGAATTCATTACAATTATCATCAAACCAACAATCTCCCCCTTTGGCATTGATGGCAACACTTAGAAAATTTTACAGTAATACCGCTAAGAGTGCATACAGAACAAAAAATTTACACATATACACATGCTACCCCTTAATGCATACATTATACAAAATTTTCAAAAACATAAATACATATTTCTACTCCCCCTTTGACAAAAATGCCAAATTGAAAAAGCAATATATATATATATATATATATAGAAAATTTGTATCAAAGTGTTCAACATATACAACAATAACTTAAATAAAATCAAAGTTCATGCATTCTCTAGTCTCATGAAAATATCATTGAAGTTCTGCTTCAATTGTGATGGGGCATTTGACCATGTCTCTAGCACATTTTCAGTGTACTCTTTTGTACATTGAATGGAATTCTTCCATTGAGTCCAGTGTACAGGTTTCAGGAGTTGCTAAGATAGCTTCTGCACTTGAGTAGGCTCTCTGTAGTATGTCTACTTGTGATGTGAGTAGACTCTTGAGTTCCTTGAGAGATCGGATTCTCTTTGCCTTCTCATGATCATAAGTCTCCAACCTATTGTGCAAATCATCTACAAATTTGCTAAAATAAAATATAGAGTCCTGAAGTGGGACATATACATTGCATATCCTTGCTAGCTCTTGCTCTATGTCTGTTTGACTTTTTGTGATATCAAAATAACATAATGAAACATTAGAGGTATAAGAAAGATAATTTCCTCCTGTTTCAATAACTTTGCTCAACAAATCTTTATTATGTGATAGAGCCATTTTGCCAGTATCAATGTCCTTTGCAAGTTTTTCCCCATACCTCTTCTTGTGACTTTTCTCAGTATAGGTTTGAGCAACTTCTTCAAGTGACTTGATTTGATCAGATGCATTTGTAACTAACTGACCAAGTTTTCTAATAGGGGTTGACAGATGTGTTGTAGACAATTCTGGTAATAGACCAGATAAAATATCTACTGCATTCTGAATTATTTCTGCCTCAATCCTTTGCCCTTTTAATCTCTTCTTATGCGCTCTAGATTGCATGAAATTATAAATCTTCATCATTTCAGATGCACTCATGTTGTCAACATCAATAAGCCCTGAAATGCCTAATGAATCATTATCATCCTCATCAGTCTGCAGAGTGACTAATGGCTTTGTCGATTCAGAGGATGTAACCTTAATGATTGCTTTCTCTTGATTCTTCTTTGTTTCCTTTTTAGAAGTGTGTGTGACAACAATTTCCATAGACTCCTTCTGAGTTTCTTGTAAGACAGGTGGAGATTGGGGTTTCTCCGGTTGTTCTATTTCCGGTGGATTGTCCACTTTCAGTTGAGTTTCTGGTTGCTCAACTAAAGTAACATGTATATCAGTGATTGCAGGAGGTTCCATATCTGGTGTAGTGTTGTCTCTAGATAGATCAACTGAATCCTGAACATCATCAACAACATGAATAATGGTGTCATCCTTCTTCTTGATAGGATAGACCTCATTAGCTTGAACAATCTCTTCTTCATCCATTTCTATTTGATTAACAACATTTTCCTCATTCCTAGAGGATTGGATGAGCTCTTCCATCCATTTGATTTCATAGGCAATTCGATGGGTCTTAGTTTCAATAATTTCCCTCTTTCCACTTAGTAGTTTCAACCTCCTTGCTTTAAAAGCAAATTGAATTTTGTACTTATCAACCAAATCACTTATTTCATCCAAAAAAAATTGGGAAAATATTGTACAAATATCTCGTCAATGATTTGCTTTTCCAATTTTACAACTTCCTCCCATTTATCCAAAAGAATATTGTACAAAGATTTTGAAATAACCTTTTTCCAGATCATGTGGAAATCTACTGTAATGACACAAATGAGTGATTACCTGTTGAATGACTTTCTTATTCTCATTTTTTAGTGAAGGAATCAAAATGCTCTTTGACATTGTCAAATCTATTCCTCCCTAGTGTCTTCATTGTTCTTTCAAAATGGGTATCAGGCTTGTAAGTTGTTATATCAATAGGCACAATTTCCTTTGGCACTCCCTTTACTATCTTTGCTACTCTACCGGTAGCTTTCATTTTCTTAGGTTCTTCTTCAATGTTAGTACCCTCAGATTCTGGTTGGAGAATAAGTTTTTGATTTCTCTTCTTTGGTACATTCTCCTTCTTTGTATAAACTTTAGGTGTCAGTTCCTTTTTGGTTTGGATACTCTGAATCACCCTTTTATTTTTTATCATAGGAGGTGCTTCATCAGTTTTCTTTTTCTTTCCTTTCCCACTTGTGGCAGGAGCAGTACTGGTTTTGTCTTGTGCATCCTGGAATACCACAATATCCAGTTTTTCCTTCTTTTTGTCTTTAGGAGATGTTAATAGGTTATTAGCATAACCAACCAGTATGTGATGGTTTACCCCATAACTCATATCTTCCATTTCCTCTTCTCTTGGCTCAATTGCTTGCAGCAAACAAAAATTAGTGGTAACAGTAAAGACAATGTCTTTTGCAAAATGACTTACCACATATTCAAGCAATCTCATTCTCATGCTCATCTTCTTCTGAAACTCATTGAAATACTTATTCATAGCACCAGGAAAAGTATTCTTTATAGCCTTGATGTTGTTATTGATTTGTGTTGATACCGGTAGGTCCTTTGACCATTGAATATCACCTATTCCCGATAGCAAATTTTGAAAATAAAAGAATAACCCAACCAATATCTAACCATAATTGAACTTAAGACTACTATCCTTCTTGATAGATTGCAAATTTAGAAACAGTTGTCTCCTAATAGCCTCACAAAGATCATAATCTGCATTTTCAACTATCATCTTATAAGCTGTGAACTACTGCAGATGGAACATTGTTTAGTCTATTAGAGTAAAATACCCAATAGTCTATCACCATTGCTGCCAATTTCACTGCAGGGTCTCTGATTTTGCTAACAAAAAAAGAACATTTGTTAGATGTTGAACCAGTTAGTGAGTATACTGTCTCTTTTGAAATTCGTCTTAACTCAGGTACTACATCGGTTGAGAAATAACTAGTTACAGCCTAAATGGATTCCTTGGTAATTGTGTGAGTTCTCTCTAAGTACATGTTCTCACCATGAACTTGACTCAAAATGATTCTTATATGCTCTTCCTCAAACTCTTCCAGAAAATAGGTGGCATTGTGAAAACCTTTCTCGAAAACCCTAGTATATTGTGTCTGAATCTTTTCATTCTCATCACAGAGAGATTTTAGTTGAGTGTAAATGTATAGTGATTCTAGATCATCTATTTTACAATCAATATAAATTGACAAATCTCCTTTTACTAATAATCCACTTGGAACTTGCGATAATGCATTATATGACACAATTTGTTCCGCCTCTACAACCTCCATTGGCTCAAATGTAATAATTAACCTTTCTACAAACTTTGATGATGATGCCATTACAGATGAACATGATTTGAAGAAATTTTTTTAAATAAATACCTTTTCTTACACACACTGCCCCATTTTACCGGTTGAATGCCCAAAGTGCACACCAGTTTGATCTTATTCAACCTTTAAATCAGCTTGATTACAAATCACAATGCAACTTCAACAATTATCAGACAAAAATCTTTCTTAGCTCAGCAAGCACTCCAAATTTCTTTCTCGAATGCGTTAGGGTAAAAATATGCTTTTATCCTTTTTACCTACTGCATTAAATTCTCACCTGTTAGGGTTACAAACCCAAATTTCACCATTCAAGGAGAAAACCAGTTGATAACATATTGACAAAAGGTTATCAAAATTTCATGCTTCAAAATTCTCTTACGGCTCATTCATCTCAAGGGGTCCAGAAGTGGATTTACCACTAAGCTCCCCTTAGCCATATTTAAAAGGCTTAATTCACCGATGTTGGGTTCTCTTCACTGTGTGAAGGAACAATTTCTTCTCCAGGTGAGTCATCACTTTTCTTCTTCCATATCTGATTCATTTCCTCTCTAGTTTCTTCAACATTAACTTTCTGCTTTCCTTTCTTATCCTTATAAGGATTGACCAGTTTTCTATTTATGGATCTACAAAATTTTGCTAAATGCTCCAGTCTATCATAATGATAGTAGGCCATACCAGATGATTTCCAAGGTCCTACATTTCCTCTCCTAGTTCATCTTTTGCATTTCATAGCTACATGACCAAAGTTATTACAGATGGTGCAAATGACATTTGTTACCTTTTCCATCTCAAATGGACTAAACCGATTGTTGTAGGGTCTTTGTCAGTTCATGTTGACTTGGTTGTCAAAATTCCTCATGCAGTTGCCATTCGGTCTTTGATGCATATGTGGTACATGATTATTTTCTCCATATCTACACTCAACAGATCTATGTCCATACATTCTACATGTGAAGAAATGACCTTCAAATTTCTTAGACACATACCTAGCATTAGTATTGTAGCTTGCATTTCTGTTAGGTTTGTCTTTACAAACATTTACAGTGTGACCAGGTTTATGATAAACAAAACAAACAGGTTTAAAGACCTTCTTACCAGCAGGCTTCTTGATCTTAGGAGCAGATTTGTTCTTAAGAGTGTTGCTCTTGTTATCGGAGGATTCACCTTTTTCAGATGTGTGAAAACCAAGTCTAGAGGTATCACCTTTCATTCTTTGTGATTGAATTTGTTCTTCAAGCAAGGTAGAACTCTTGTTGAACTTATCCAGTTTCTCATTAGCTTCAATAAGCTATTTGGTGAGATCTTCATTATGCTTTGACAGGTTCTCTCTCAGAGATGATGCTAATTCAAGATATAGTTGTAAGTTCTCCTTCTCTTCTCTTTCAGCATTCAAATGCTCATGCAAGGTAGTATTTTCATGCTTGATCTTGGCAATCTCATGATCTATTTCCTTGATAAGATCCTCAGAAGCTCTTGTGCCTTCTAGTTCTTGACTCATGCTGATAGTAAGACCTTCTAGCTCTCTCCTCAGATTTAGCTATTCATCGTTTAACTTTTCAACCTCCTCGGCTAAAGCATCAATATTGGCCTCATCTAAAGAACTATTATCAGATATCTCTAACATTTGTTTAGTAAGCTCTCTCCTTTTGACTTGTGAAGCTTTCAGTTTGACTCTTAAGGGTTTCAAGCTCATTTCTGCTAGCTTCTAGCTCTCTAGCCATCTCAAAGTAGCTCATGTCCCCCATGGTGGTTTCAAGGCTCCCTTCTAAGTGATTAGGCTTCAAAGAAGTTTGGCTCTGATACCAATTGATGGACTTGAAAATCACTAAGAGGGGGGGTAAATCAGTGACACCAAAAATTAAACTACAAACACTAACTGGTAGATGAACTTAACAAAACTTTTAAATATAATGCATGTAATCCAAAATGTTATAACAACATCCACAATAAGTGAAACATCCACCATAACACAAGTGTTTTTATGTGGAAAACCCAAATAGGTAAAAACCATGGTGAGATGGATCTCACAAGTTAACTATCTGTAGTAATAGATAACTAACCGGTTAGGGTCTACAAAGTTCTCTGCTAGGAGCGAATCTTGTTAGAGATCCCAAAGCTTGATTAGAAGCTTATACCCTGTTAAAGGTAGTACCATGTTAGGAGTAACCTTGGTGGAGGATTTTTGAACCCAAACTAATGGATCACCCTATTAGAGGATTTATACATTGAATCTTGTTAGAGATTACCCGGTTAGGGGATTTGAATTCTGTTGTGATTGTTAGAAAACAATAGGATTGGTTTGATCTGTCAGAGTAGCACAATAGTTGCTTGATTAGATCCTTCTAAGTATAAACAATGCTCTTTTGCATACTCTGCAACTTAACTCTTTTTCTCTTTCGCACACAACATGTCAATTTCACTCATCATGAAATAATTCATTGTGATATCAATATATAGACATTAAGATTTCATGTCGGCTCAAAGAAATCATAACACAATTTCCTAGGTGCAGTGTATTTGGTCAAGTGATCATAACGCATCACAAAAATACCTCCAAAATTTGTCGATGGGATAACTCATCGTGATTTGTGGTAACTCATCACAAAATCAATGAAAACTGGTTGGAACAATCAATATAGGTTAGAGTTAAATATATAAACTATTATCCTTCAATCTCCTGATATAATCTCCACTTGATCTTCATCTTGATGTCGACTAATGTGTATCCACTCTTTGTCTTCTATACATATACCGGTTATCACAAAGTACCTGTTAGAGATAAACCTCTAGCATACCGGCTGTAGTATAAACAACTTGAAGTTATACCGGTAGATAATATAGACATATATGTGTGTGTATGTGTTTCATCAATGACAACATATGATGAATTCATTACAATCATCATCAAGCCAACACTCCCTTGATTTGGTATGACACCCTTAGCTCTTAAATTGTAATCACTCTTGACTTGAGCAATTGCAACCACAATGAGTTCTTTGATTTCTTCTTCAGTAGGCCTTCTTAGGTTTATCTCCATATATTAATCATTAGATGCATTCACCATGTAATTTTCCACATCTTCATCATCTGAGAATATTTCTTGGTGTTCTCTCCTACTCCATTATCTCTGATTGTCCACATCAAGCTCTACTCCATCTTCTTCCAAATAAGAATATCCTACATCATTATTACAAGTTCCAAAGGATAATATATTGACCATGTGATCTGACTCAAACCCATCCTCCCTATACCTAGCAGAAATTTCATCTTCATCCATTGTCTTGGTAAAGGAAAATTGAGTTTGGGCATGTGACAGGCTACATACAGTACACTGTGGGTTTTCCTCGACAAAGTATGCTCATAGATTCTTCAAAGGGTCAATTGTCTCCTTGTTGTTCATTGGTCTTTGGTGGTCGTTTTGCAGTCTTCCATCCTTGCAGTTGGTGTTGTATGGTATGTCATGAAGTCTTGGCCTATCATATCTTTGATATTTGGGTTTGTCATGAGATAGACCACTATCATTTCTAGGTATCTTGTTGTTCAAGTATTTGATAACATTCATAACCTTATCCATATTCTCTTCTTCTTTGGGCTTCTTGCTATTATGTCCTCTAGGGTTCTATAAGATCCTAACATCATCCCTCCTTACTACTTTACCAAATGCCTTTCTGTTATTTCCTATGGTAAGGGTAGCTTTAAAAGCCTCACTCAAAGTTGGGGAATTTCTATTTCTCAACTCATAGCCCAACTTAGGATCAAATGCATCATAATAGAAGACTAGGAACATATGATTAGTTGACTTTAGAAGGATAAATATCTTATTATACAAATTGATGAATCTATTATTGAAAAAAGATACCTCTTTATTTTAATTTTTTTTATATAGTCAGCTCATGCAAAGAGAACTTAGGGTTTGAGTGGTCACCATACTGGTCCTTAAACATTCTTTTGAAATCAGCAAAGCATTTGATAGCTAGACTAGGCAAGCTTTTGTACCATTCACGGGCATCATAAGTGAGTGATTTCATAAAGAGATTCATGAACACGTCCTCATTCTCTACCTCAAAATTATCCATGGTATTCTAAAATGCCCTAATATTTTCTTCACTAGCGATTACATCACTTCCTGAAATTTTTTGGTAATGTGTTCCTTAACTCATAACTAATGGCATTTTGTAAACCCTAAATCCTAATGAAATCAACATGTCTGTATCTATCCAACTGCATGGGTCTATTATAAAAAGGATTCACAGGTGGATTAGGGATTATGTGGTGTTGTTGCACATTCCTTGATTGAAAAGATGGTCTGGCACTTGATTAAACTATTGGTACTAATTTTGCATTTGTTGTTGATGTTGAAAGTATTACAAATATTGATGATAGGTGTTATTCCCTCCCATAGGATTGTTTGGAGGATAATATGGGGGGGGGGAATATACCCATGACCAGGTTTATTAAACTAGTTCTGCATATTGTATTGTTGGTACTAAGTATTTTTCTGTTGGCTAGTCCCTACTTGGCTAGCTACAATGTGTTGACCACTTATAGGAGGTATATTCATGTTCTTAGAGACATAAGTGTTAGGCCCAATATGGAAAGCTAATGTACTGAGAGGGGAGGGGTGAATCAATACTTCAAAACATTTCTTCAACAATAACTTTACTGTTATGCATAAACCAAATAGTACAGTAACATAATATAAAGCTAAAACAAATAGATAACAATCATACATGATTCACTCCATAAAACATATATTTTGGTTATGCAGAAACTCTTGGTTAGAGAGAAAAAATGCAGTGGGGATGGCACCCACAACTTCACTACTACAATAATAAGGAGTGCGATTAGAGCTACATGTTTAGCTATTTCTGATAGCTTACCCTGTTAGGAGTAACAAGATCTGTTAGATCTACCTTGCTAAAGGATTTTACAACACTTCATCTAAATGTTGCACCTGGTTAGAGGCTTTACAATTTATAGACTTCATTAGAGTCTTTTACCCTGTTAAAGGTTTCTCTTACAACTTCAAAATATTACAATAAAATTATTACAAACATCTGGAATGTTATAGCAGATTCTATGTGCTCAGAATAAGATTACCTTGCTTATAGCATACCTTGGTAACCCATATAGTAACTCGATAAACCCTTCTATTTACTTTGTTCTTTGACTATTCTTTGAAAACCTTCTCGGTGACCTCTGTGTCTCTATAACAGTCTTCTTACACTCATGCACACACCTCTTTAACTCTTAACTCATGTTGTATAAATAGATCTCTTATGATGGTGATCCAATTCATTGCTTCGATCTTGTAAACATGATTTATTGAATGAATAACCATGCCAGTTATTTCATTGGCTAGATGACATCAAAATCATACACAATCTTTAAGTGCAATTTCCAATGTGATAACGGTTAGATGTGCCTCAATCTTGTAACACGTTTTCATATGCATGTCCAGGTTCAATGAATCTGGTAACATGTTTCACTCGGTGTATATCAACTCGGTGTGTCATCTTTGTTGCTTGGTAGACATGTAAAGATACTCGGTAGATAGCTTGGTGTATACTGCGTTCTGTGACTGCTTTCTTCTGTAACTGACTAGACTATGCATACCGACTGAATATCTCGGTAATAGATAACCGACTAGAGTATATAGTATAACTTTGACATAAAACTAATGGCAATCTGATAAGTAGTAACAATCTCCCCTTTTGACATTAGTTGAGATGTTTGACAAAGCTCCTTTCAAAGTTATAACTCAAAAATCTATATACTTGCAAAATTTGACTATACTAACAGTATATACAATAGTCAATAATATAATATATCAGATATACTCCCCTTATCGATATACTATACAAAACTCTGATTTTGCATGCTCAGTGATCTGTTCTGTGTGCTTTGCTTAGTGTTCTGTTTACTGCTCGGTGTACTCCCCTTGTATACTATACTCTGAATACTATACCATTCTCTCAATACTATATCACTCCCCAAATATATTGTATTACTCCCCCAAGACTGTATCATATTACTCCCCCTTTTTGACAAACATCAAAAACCTAATTACCATTCAGGGGTGGTAACTGATCAAAAATGGATTTGTACTTGGTCCGGGCATCGGTGAGAGTGACAGAGAGTGCATCCTTTACACTGTCTATTAAAGAATTATGTGCTTGAATATCAGCCAATAGTGATATTAAGCCATCTAGAGTGCTTCTCTCTTGAGTAGTAGATAAGTATGTGGCTCGGTTGATCTGTTCTTGGACCGATGAAAGATGTGGAAGGAATAATGTCTGAAGGGTCATTATGTCCATCCTGATCTTGTGTTTTTCATTTCTTAAGTCCAATTGTTGAGCCATGAGCTGTTGTAACCTTGTATAAAAATTCCGAACTGAATTTGGCTTGGTGGTCAACTTGCTTGAGAGATCGGTGATCTCTTTCTCAATAGCCTCTATTTTATTCTTAATGTCTTTAATGAATAAAGAAAATGTGTTGAGTTTCTGAAATAAATAATGAATGTGCTTGAGTTGAGGGGTCAACTCAGCAATAAATTTGACAAGTTTAACTTTGCCAATAGCTATTGCTTTTTGTACCTCTTCTATCATTTTTGCAGTGAGCTCTTTGTCTTTCAGCTTGCTCAAATACTCTGATGCATCTACTCTAGATGTCTCTATCTTTGTGAGGAGTTCATCCAGTTGAATGTGGATGGCTACATTAGTTGATATTGTAGCTTTAGGAAGCATATCTATTAGGAGTGCTTTTACCTTTTGAAGTACTTTATTTTTCTTTTGAATGGCCATTTACTTTTCTTGTTCGGCCTTTTCTTTGCACAGTTCACCGAAATCAATGAGTGCTTGCCCTTTCAATTTTGATATGTCTACATTGGGAAACACTATTGGTTTTGAAAAATCAACTTTAAAACTACGCTTTTTCATTTTCTTTTCTTTATCTTTCACCGATGGAACTAAGACAAAGACTTGTGAGGCTTGATGACCCTTAGTAGGTTGCTCAGTAGAGGCAACACTTTGATCGGTTCCTTTAGCCTCTATAGAGTCCTTCGATGTCTCGGTACTTGGTGTCTCAGTTGCAACAGTCTCAGTGTTAGAAGGTGCTTGAGATGTCTATTCTTGAGTAGTACCTTCTCCTGCTGTAGACTTGTGACCTTCAGTGCCTTGATCTATATCCTAAGGAGTTTCAGTTGAGACAGGTTGCTTGACTGGTGGATAAGGTTGAACTTGTTCCAAGACTGATTCACTAGATACAAGTTTTGCATACGCAGTGCCTTCTATCATTTCCTGTTCCGGTGCCTCTGAATCCATGACATCTTCATCTATTTGAATGGTGTCAATAGGGTCTTGTTCGGTAGCATCAGGACCTTGCTCGGTGACATTAGGATCATGCTCGATGACATCAATGATTTCAACTGTAGCTTGCTCATTGGCATCCTTGATTTTGAATATTTCCTGCCACTTTGCTTTTGTCTCATTTTCCACTTCAATATACAACCCATTCATCAGTTTTAAGGCTCTCTGTTTGACAAGAAACTTTGAATTGTAGGTTGTCATATGTTCCTTTATTTCAGTGACTGACATGTCAGGAAATAAATGAACCAGACTTCTCTCTCTGATTTGTTTCTCTGAGTCCATTGCATACTTCCACCTATTATCAATATGTAGATACAGTTCATTTGGAAGTGACTTAGCTAGTACCAATGGAGCTAACCGAAACTTTAGAAATGTGCAGATGACAACTTCTTCAATTTGTCTCTTTTCATCATTGTTCTTGGTTTCATACTTGACATATCTAAATCCTCCAAATCCACCATATTCTTTTAGATTAGCACAAAATTTTTCAACACTATGTATATTTACCTTCTTGCTCTTGACAATCTGGAATTTGCTTGCATCCTCTGATTCGGTATCACTCGACTCTTTTGCCAAAATGAGTCTCTGAGTAGATTTCTTGTATGTCTTTGTTACCTTGGGAGCAGTAACACTTTTTGTTTTCTTACTCGGTGAGGTTGTAGATGCTCTTGTGTTAGGTCACTTTACTCGAGGTGGAGTCGGTGAGGCCTTTGATGTGTCCTGTTTCTTTCTCTTCAATAATTTTCCCTTAGGCAATTCGGTGCTCAGTGTTATAGCTGCCTCTTGGGCTTCAGATTCCTCTTCGGTAATGGAAATGGTGCCTTTGATAGGTGTAGAGGAAGAGTCTTCTCCGAATTTCTCTGACAATGCCTTTATCATTTTTGATGCCTTTCTTGTAGCTTTGGGTACTACAATGTTCATCTTTACTTTTTCCTTTACTTCCTCATAGGTACCATACCTCAGCTCGGTAGCATGTCTAGGCAATGTAAGAAATGCATCAATTTGCTATTTTGTGATGTCAAAATCAATCTCGTAACCCATTGGTGACAAAGATTGAGTCCTTGGTTCCACAACATTCACATAATAGTAATTGGTGTCAACTTCAAAAAATATATCATTTTTGTATTTCTCTACTAGCTGGGGTGGAATCCTATCTTTGTTATGCATTTTCTCTTGAAATATACTGAAGTAATCATCCATAATATCATTGAAATTATCACCTAACTTCTTGATGAAGTCATTTATCTGATGGGTGATTGGTCGGTGTAGTTCCCAAACAACTTTACTGACTGATGGAAATAATTTTTCAAAATAGAAAAACATGCATACCAGTAATGATCCAAACTTTAGAGTATTAGCCGAGTTGTTCTTCTTTGGCTTCCTGATGGTGTTCAGATTTTCAAATAGGTTCTTCAGTAACACCTCACATAGGTCAATTTTCATTCCCTTTTTCACAATTTTGTAGGCCAGGTCTACTACTGCACAGGGAACATTGTTTTCCCTTGTCGATTGGAAGAAACAGTAACCCATTACTCTAATGGCAAATTTTAATTCTTCATCTGTGACATTGTTTAGTTTCAATCCTCTGCAATCAGATTCTACTCCGGTTAAACTGATCAATTCCTTTTGTGATATCATCTTCTAGGCTCGGGCATGATCATAGATAGGGTAACCGGTAATCAGATGAATGATTTCCTTAGTAATCTTAAATGGTTGCTCTTCTAGCCACATGAAATCATCATGAACTCTGCTCAGAACAAACTTGACCCACTGGGGTTTGAACACACAGGGAAAGGTTAGGGCTTTAGTTAATCCTTTGATTTTGATGTGCTCATACTTGCTGTTCAATTTACCATTGGTACACAACTCATCATAGGTGTCTTTGATTTCAACATGATCGAGTTCTTCAACACGACATTTGGTGAAGAATCTCACATCCTCGACTAGTATCACTCTATCTGGGATGAGTGAAAAGGCGGTTTTGTCATCCAGTTTAGAAGCGACTTTGGGAGTCAAAGAGTATTTTAGTAAGGGCTTTTCTACATTCTTGACAACTATGGGACCTTGGATCTTGGGCGCCATTGTGGATTTTAGATAAAAGCTAACAAAAGATCCTTAGGGTTTCAGGATTTCAAACAACTGATGCTTTATGCTTAGCAGATAATGGCAACTAGATAAGATCGGTAAACCAGCTTAACGATGTGTTGAGATTGATGTAAATACCTTGAGTTTTCTTTGTAGGAGGTTTGATCACCTTAGATTCACTTGCTTTGCTTTCTCAAAAACTTGGTAAGTGAAAATGACTGCGGAAATGCTTTTAAGTACACAAAATACCTTATCGGGCTCCATGCAGGTTAGGTCAAAAACATTAAATGCACTTGGTTCCTCTTTAACCGATTTACTCTCCTTTTTCTGTTTTGACTGAGTAACCAAACTTCCTTCATTCACTGACTAGACAGGTTTCCTGTATTCACCGATTTGACAGACTTCCTGTAAAGTGTTTCAAAAGACTTTGATAGAATTTCAAACTTACTAATACATCTTAATTATGCAGATTTTGAATTAAGTACATAAATAGAATAGGAACTATTAAGATTTTAACCTTCAGAGAATGCAGTCCCTTCATACCTTTACTAATTAATTTGGAATAGGTGCACCTAACTTGGTAGGTAAGGTGCTCTCTTCATTTGACATAATTTCCTTTCTTTTCCAAATCATCTTTAATTTTTCTCAAAACAATGGATTAGAAAAGATGATCTAAATATTGGGAATACTCCTCCACCGGTAGAACAAATCAATGCTTCACCGGCAGGACAGAGTGATGCTTCACCGGCAGGACAGAAGCAGTGCTCCACTGGCAGGAAGTTCTTCATCTAATTGAAGAAAATTTCCTTGAGGGTTTGGCAATCTAATGACACATGTGCTATTATTTCCTCAGTTAGAGATAAGAAGTTGGAAATTACTTTTTACCGCCAGACAATGTTAAGTGAATACTTAACCGACATGCATTTAATGTGGTAGATGGTAAAAAGACACTATAAAATTGAGGTTTTGGCTCCATTCCATTTCACCGAGATTTCAAACCTATGAAGAGAATCAAGATTCCAAGCTAAGGCATTTCGAGCAAGAGGCAAGAACACGCCAAGCAATCATCCATCCTAAAGGTAGTAAAAGGTATTTTATCATGGCATCCACCTCTGCAATTGAATATATATAAAACCCTACTATTGTTGAAGTTATAAAAAGACCTAGGCCCATATTTCAGTTAGTTCCCAAGGTAGCAAAGAAAGATGATACCTTAGGTGCTTTTTCTCAAATTCCTAAAGGAGTTGTTTATGCTGAAGACCCTAGAATTTACATCCACTGCAACATTGAGGAACTAGGAGATGAAGAGATTAAAACCATGTTTAAAACTATTATATGTGATGAATCTGACAATATAAAAGATGAACACAAGATCATTGAGACCCTAGGATTCACAAAGATCCTTAGCATTCCTAAATTCCCCAAGGATGTGATTAGGATAGTCTTAAGCAAGGTACATGGTGAATTTTTCTGGTTAAACGCAATCCACAAAATCACTAAGGAAACTGTGAAAGCTATCACAGGGTTACCAACCACCGGTAAAAGGCTAGATAAAACTAAGAAGGTATCCAATGACCTAGTTACAAACCTAACTGGTGCAACATTTGACAAAAGGTCCCTAAGAGTTAATGATGTAACAGACATTAATGTGAGATTTATCAGCATGATATTAGGATATAAAGCTACTCATGCAAATAGACTCAATTTAGTTTCAAGTTTATGCATTAAGAGTGCTTATGATATGGTCATAGATAATGCAAAGATTGATATATGTGAGTGGTTAAAGGATGAATTAATTGACAACTTTGGAAAGATTAAGAAGGACAAGAAAGGAACTTTCAGGTTTGGAAATCTATTAGTATGTCTGATGCTACATATAACCAAATAGGTTCCCGGTATAGGCTACAAAGAACTTGGATATGATATACCGGTAGGTAAATAGTTAACAGAACTATTCAATAACATGGGAGAAGACAAGGAAAACAATATTCATGACTTCTTTCAAGAATTAAAAGCCAAAATGAAGAAAAGAATCAGGTTATCACAAAAGATTATCGACAAATACAAAGATGAAATATTCTTTGTAATCAAGAAGGATGAAATCTAGATGGAAGCAGTCATCCCTAGGACACTTTGGGTAACTGAGATGGGCTATGAGATAGATGATCATATAATTGAAACATATGCTAAAGCACTTCTAGAAGCTCCCAGAGAACCTAAGGAAGAAATATTTGGTAGTGCAGAAACTATTGAAAGCCAAATACAATCAAAGAAAAGAGTGAAAAAGGTTGAGGCAGTTGTAAGGAAAGGTTCCAGACAAGTAAAGGCCATCAAAGAAGATGCGTTGAAGAAAACTGGTATAACAGAGGATGAGTTAGCAGCTCTACAACCTGAAACTCACCTATCACCGGTAGGTACTTCTTCAGAGAGTGACATGCCTACAACTTTCAAAAGAGTTGTAAGGAAAAGAGATCCCTCACCGGAAACCACACCCTCACCCAGGAGGACAAGACAAAAACAACAAGTAGTGAGATCTCCGGTAAGAAAGGCTACACCAAAGAAGAAGAAACTGACACCCAAAAAGAAGAAGAGGACAAACAAAGACTTGGCCCCTCTTGATATACTGCTGAATGAAATTACAGAGGAAGGTAAATTGAAGAATATAGAGAAAATATATGACACTTTAATAGCCGATGAAAAAGAACAAGTTGAAAACAATGTTATATTGCATATGGATATGTATAACAAATTTTTGATGGAAGTAGTAAATGAAATTCCAGATGAACTATTTAAGAGACTGGAAGAAAGAAGACAAGCAGTAATAGAACTGGACAATAAAATAAAGATTGAAAAGCTACTTGTTGTATATCCAGTAAATTCACCCAAAGAAATCAATGACCTAATTTCTCAAGCCAACCGGTCAATATTTTCTACTGCACACCGGCACATTGCTTTAATGGTTGGAAGAGTTAATGAGGTGACTGAGGAGATAGAAAATGGATGGGATATATTCCTAGTTGAAAAAGAAAAACAAGAAGAATACAGGAACCCCAAACCTATAAAGTTTATCAGAAATATAGAGACAAGGGTAAAGGTAAAGTTGGTGGACCACCTAGTATCAAGGTTAAAGACAACTTACCCCCACCTTCTTTGATTACTCCACCGGTATAAACAACAGCTATAGAAGATCAATCGACAGCTGAGAGTATGGATGTAGAGGATGGTAATCCTAATCCTGAAGTCTTATATACTGTGGATGTTGATACTCAAAAGATCAACACTGTGGTAGACAAAGATATAGCTGATAAAACTGAAATGGCTAGTGAGCCTCCGGTAGCTGAGCAAACTGAAAACACACAGGAGAAACCGACAGATAACAAAGAGAAAAAGGTAGAGACTCAGACTCAGACTACGACAATGCAACAAATAGAAAAACAAACAGAGCAAAAGGCTCTGGAATAGGAACAATAACAACAAAAACAGGAACCACAACAACAACAGGAATAGGAACATAAGGAAACAGTGCCACCGGCAACTGGAGAAGTAGAAAAACCATTGCTTATGGCAATGCAGACACAAACAAACCTACCAGAGGTCAATACAAGCTTGGTTACTTCCACTGGCAGTACTCAGAATGTTGATTCATCATCAGGCTACAAATCAACTAATGTGACTGAGGTACTATTAGATTCAATCAAAAAGATAACAGACTGCAACTCACAAGCTTATAAGGCAATTGATGATACCATACCAATTTTGAAGGTAATTGCTCCTAACTATAATATAGACAATAAAGATTCTTTAGGACAACTTGATACACTATGTAAATATATCATAGAAAACATTGAGAAAATAAAGGAAGAGACATTGAAGGATAAAGTAGAAATTGAAAAGCAGAAATTCTTTGATGAGCAAATAAAGAAGTGTAACAGAGATTTTGACACACTTCTACCAGAATTGTGTAATTTATTGAAATAGTACAAAACTTTGTACAAAGACACCTGTAAGACAAACTTTTTGACTATAGATATAGACAAGAAGATGAGCAAGGTACAGGATGAGATCAATAAACTTGTAGATAATTTTGTTAACTCACCTGATACACTATCAGTTTTTGAGGAGAAGATAACAAATTTTGAAGAAGATATACTTAAATTGGAAAGAGAGAAAGAAAGAATAGTGAATAAGGCAAAGCATTTGAGATTAAAACTAAGTCTAAGATTGGACTATCTAGCATCACTGTAAAAGGAAGTATCTGAGGCACTAATACAGGGACAGAAAACACCGGCAGAGCATTTGCAACATCTCACCAGTACAATTAAGAGAACAGAGACAGCAATAAGAGATAGTAAAAAGTTTATGGAGAGTATAAACTTGATTTTGGCGAATCTATTTCAAATTGTAACTATCCAGTTACAAGGTTGAAACTACAAACTCTACTGACATCTTGACAAACTTTGTCATTGATGCCAAAGGGGGAGTAGTGGGATGAGAAAATTCAATATCACAGGAATCATATACTCAGGGGGAGCACACACATTTTTGGTAACTTTTTTTGGACTTCACATTTTTGATACACTTTTGAAATTTCTGATGAGTGTTGCCATCAATGCCAAAGGGGGAGATTGTTGGCATATGCACACTCCAATGAGACATTGTATGTGATTGAAGGTTTTGTCATTGATGGCAACCTTGAAATCCTATGGCACCGACATTAGCAGATCACACTCTACACTGGCACTCAGGACACCGACACCGACACCGACACCGACACCGACACAAAGAAAGGAAGTATACCAGCACAGAGGCCGACAGGATTTTGTTATATTATATTTTGTTTATTATTGTAAAAACTTTGTAAGCCGACTTGGAAAATTGTAAAATGACTCATATATAAAAGAGATCATTGTAGACATTTTGTAAGAGGAGTAGTAAGCAATAAGGAAAAATATAAGGCAGACCTATTATGTGAAATATAGGCTAAAGGGTTTATGTAAGAAGTAGAGCAGCAAGCAGTATTGGATCAAGCATTATAGCTGCTATTGTAAAGCAGTACAAGATATTGGATTTGTATAATCCTCATTGTAAGTCAGTGAGACTTCCCATTGAGCAGTGAGCTCTAGGCAGTTGGCCTTCCTGCATGTGCAGGCCCCTATTGTAAGTAATATTCTCTTATTGGCCAGTGAGTGAATATTGTGGGTCACAAATCCCACTGAGGTTTTTCCCACACCAGGTTTCCTCATTAAAACCTTGTGTTATGGTGTGCTTTTCATGTGGATGTTCTTAATTCTATTTATTGCATTATTTCTTGCATACTGGTACACTGTTATAATATGTTCTGCATGTTTTAAGTCAAGAAATTCTAATCACTGGTTAGATATTGATTCACCCCCCCCCTCTCAGTATCTGTGGGATTCCTAACACTTTTATTAGATGGGGAGACTTACAAGAAGAATCTCTAGATGAACATGTCAATCACTGGATATATAGAGAAGAAGATGACATGACAATACCCAGGTTACCTCTAGACTAGTATGGAAACAACTTCAAGATGCTACAAAAAAATGGGTATGATGGTACCATGAGATTGGGAATGCAAAAGCAAGGAAGATTAGAACCAGTTCTACCACTTGAAAAACCCAAAAAATCAAGGGCTAGGATATAAACATGTACCAAAGATAACTGAGGCAAGGAAACATACACTAGATATACTAAACAATCCTAGGTTACTCTCAGATTAAATACCTCAGAATCAGTTGTCAACACAAGAATTTCCCTCTTCATCTCACAGAAGCAGGAGAGAACCAACATCTCCTAGTATGGAATTAGATGGTGAAGATATGAGGAAACTTCTATAAGAAACTAACACAAAATCATCTAGAAATACATTACCAGAAACATCTGAACAAGAAAATATGGTAACAGATATAGGCTTAGCACCAACAAATGAGCCTAATCCTTGGTTATTGCCAATACATTTTCTAAGAGAAACAACTATAGCTCCTCCATTTGAGTCAGATGAAGAAAAACTACAATGACTAATACCAGGCTTAAGAAGGGTATCCACAATATAAAGGAGGTCCACTAATCAAACTCAGCTACAAGAACAAGAGGAGATGAGTGACACAGTCTCAGAAATTGAAACATATATAGAAAGTATGACAAATTCTTCTGTCTATGAATTCCCATTTGATAATGATGATAATCCACAAGCAATTTATGATGAGGACATATCAGGTCATCCAAATAACCAAGTATACATGTTATCAGGATCTTCTACGACAGAAGGGAACAATGACCTACCCCTTATGCATCCATATTTGATTAACTGGGGGCAAAAATAAAAGCCAAAATTAGATTGGTTCCAAAATGATGAAGCTGTAGCTAAATTCTTGGGTGCAAGGGATGGACTCCCTCATGATGATCACAAGACTAGCTTTGCAATAGATCTAGACGAAACTGCTTATTTTGGAGAAGAAAGCTCCTCTTCTAGTTAAGACAATGGTAATGAAGTAGAACACATATCTCATAAAAAAATGGATAGTCTTCCTCTTGATAATGAACAATTAACATTATTGTTAGAAGAAACCAAAGAAATCAACATCGATAATGTTGAAAAAGTTCGTAATATACACCTAGCAAAGTCCCTTAATCCAATAGAAACAAAGAAGTTTATCAAACTCTTTAAGAAAAGACCCATCAATTTTGCATGGTCTTATGAATATATGCAGGGTTTGATCCTGAACTGGTCTTATGTCATTTTCCATTACTTCTAGGAGTAAAACCATATAAGCAAAAAACCAGGAAGATGCACCCTCACACAACTTTGTTAGTCAAATTTGAGCTACAAAAATTGTTAGATGTGGGTTTCATTACGCCAATAGACTATGTTGAATGGATTTAAAATATAGTCCCAGTATCCAATCATAATGGAGGTATCAGGATCTGCACTGACTTCAGAGATCTCAACAAAGCTTTCCTAAAGGATGATTTCCCACTCCCTAACATAGACATGATAGTGGACTTGACAACTAGAAATGAAATGCTATCACTCATGGATGGTTTTTTTTGTTATAATCAAATCAAAATTACACAAGAAGACCAACCTAAGATAGCATTCACTTGTTTGTGGGGAACATATTGATGGAATGTAATGTCGTTTGGCCTTAAAAATGCAGGTGCTACTTATCAAAGGGAAATGACACCTTATTCCATGACATGATACACACAATCATGGAAGACCATGTAGATAATTTTCTAGCAAAATCCAACACAAGAGATGATCATCTAAATATATTGGCCAAAATATTTGATAGACTTGAGCAATACAATGTAAGGCTCAATCCAAAAAAATGTGTTTTCAGAGTAACATCTGAAAAACTCTTGGGATTCAATGTATCCAATCATGGCATTGACATAGATCCAAAAAAAGTAAAAGCCATTTTAGACATGTTGTCACCCACTACACTCAAGCAACTTAGAAGTTTGCAAGGCAGATTACAATCCATAAGGCGTTTCATTGCCCAATTGGCAAAAAAGTGCCAACCATTTCAACACCTTTTAAATAAAGGTGTCACATTCAAATGGACACAATAATGCCAGGAGACATTCCATAAACTAAAAGAATATCTTTTGTCCACACCAGTCTTGGTTCCACCCATGCACGGGAAACCATTACTCCTGTATATAGCTACAACAAATTCCTCCTTAGGTGCTCTTCTAGCACAACATGATGAACAAGGAAAAGAGAGAGTTGTCTATTACATCAGTAGAACACTCATTGGATATGATCTTAATTACACACCGATAGAAAGAGTGTGTCTTGCAGTATTTTTTGTATCACAAAAACTGAGACATTATATGTTGAGTCATAAAGTCCATCTCATCGCACACTTCGATCCACTCAAATACTTATTGAATAGAGCAACTTTATCTGGAAGGCTTGCCAAGTGGGTCAGATACTTAGTGAATTCGACATTGAATATGTTGACAGAAAAACCATTAAAGGAAATATCATAACAGATCAACTTGCAAAAGCACCCCTACAAGACAGATATCCAATGATGGTAGATTTTCCAGATGAATCAGTATTTACACTATCAACACAAACAAACTAGAATCTATTCTTTGATGGGTCTCACACAAATCATGGAGCAGGAGAAAGAATTCTATTTAGAACTCCTCAAGGAGATTGAATTCCCAAATCATATAAGATCAACTTCCCTTGCACCAATAACATCACCGAATATGAAGCCCTAGTGGTAGGACTCCATACTACACTACAATAGAAAATCATGGATTTTTAAGTCTTCAGAGACTTACAACTTATTATTAATCAAATCAATGATGATTACAGTACAAAAGATGATAATATAACACCCTAAAAATAATTGGTAGAAGAATACAAACAACACTTTACCAATGTAATATTTGAACAAATACCAAGAGTGCAAAACAAGGCAACCGATGCAATGGCAACAATAGGATCTCTCTTAGATACGCTACATGATGGAACTAACTTTTCATTTCAAGTGGAACAACTCATTGTGCTAGCTCATGAAATACCATCCACTAAATATATATGTATGATAACAAGACCCGAGTCCCCATAGTACAGAGATATATATGCATACCTGCATGATCAATATATACCTCCTGATCTTTCATGAAATAAAAGGAAGGCACTCATCTAATAATCATCAAGACATTCAACCATTGATGCCTCAATGTTGAGGAGGCACAAATTACCCTAAAAGAAGTTCATGATGGCATATGTTGGGCACATTCTTCTGGACCAGCCCTAGTAAAAACATTGTTACGAACAGGTTATTATTGGCCTACAATGAAAAAGGATGATTACAAGTATGTCCAGATATGCAAGCAATCCTAAATGCATGGAAACCTGATTCATGCACATGCTCAAGATCTTCAGCCAATAACATCACCATGGTCATTTTGACAATGGGGATTAGATCTTGTAGGGAAAATAAACCATGCCTCATCCAACGGATATAAGTTTTTTCTCATAGCTACTAAGTACTTCACAAGATGGGTTGAGGCAATCTTGATGACCTTCACAACATGGAAGCAAATAGCTAAATTCAATTTGAATTATATCATTTGCAGATACGAAGTTCCCATGTGCATTATAACTGACAATAGATGACCCTTAAAAAATCAAGTAAGTGAACTCTACAACCAATTTCACATCCAACAACATTTTGTGACACCCTACTACCCCCAAAGCAATGGTCATTTTAAAGAAAGTTGTCAATGATACTGGACGAGATTGGCATCTCCAGCTAAATCCATCTCTCAGGATCTATCGAACTGGTGTCTGTATAGTCACTGGTACCACACATTACTCTTTAGTTTATGGTTCAGAGGCTATTTTACCTATCGAGGTAGAATTTCCATCATGAAGAGTCTCTCTGAGAAACATTATCTCAGAAGAAGACTACAAAGTAGCATGCTTATAGAACTAGAATTCCTAGATGAAAAATGACAAAACTCTCTAAATCATTTACAAGGATATCAAAACAGAATGAGAAGAAGATACAATAAAAGAGTGAACACACGTTGCTTTGAGGTAGGCAACATCATTCTTAAAGAAAATCAAAGGAATCTCACTGAACGTGAAAAACCAGGAAAGTTCAAGCCTAACAGGTTAGGTCCTTTTGTTATAACCAAAGTAGTTGGAAACAATGCTTATCATTTGCAAACGATGGAAGGAGATCCACTCCCCAATCCCATTAACAAAATGCATCTAAAAAGATATTACATCTAAGGGAGGTTTCACTTCAATTTTCAGTACTGCATTTGTATATCTTCATTTTAGAATACATCATAGTTGCTTGCATATCACCAATGCACAACATATAGTTGCATACCATTATTTCTTTCTCATATAGTTGTACCAATAGATATGCAAGATGATTGTCTAAGTTGTTCACCTATCTGCAATGAAAGGAAAGAAGGTGGACAAATTTCCTAGATACTTGATCATGAAGTCTTTAGGAGGCCTTTAGTCATTCAGTTTCAAACATCGCCCTGCCATTGAGATTTATCTATGGTTGAGTAGAGGTTTCACTATTGAACCTTGTTACCCAAAATCTATCATTTGCTATACCTCACACATTAATCGATGCTCTAAGTCATTATAGATACTTGGTTGGTCATGTGGCTAGTGAAAAATCCAAAATTCTACTTTGGCACTGTTGTAATTATCATACCCACGTAGGTTTCATTACTTACAAGTCAAGGCAAGAAAATGAAGGAAAAAAAATTAAAAATACTATGCCAATTTCCATCTCAAGGCAAAAATAAAAAAATGATAAATTACTGAAATATCACGCATACAAGTGCGATAATAAAAGGCTTGACCATGGGAACATCCAAATAGCTCCATCGGGGCTATGGATGCCTACTGGAAATGGAGAAATATTTGAGAGATTACAGTTCATAACCTTGCCAAAACCCTAAAAGCTTGTTGGTAGTAAGGCTCTATCCAGGATGCTTTTGAAGTTAGAATAACTGACGCAGCTAGCCACATAGGATTACAAGGGTCTTTGATGGTTATAAGAGTCAGAATGAAATCAAATATACACACATTGGCAAAAGAAGATCAAATTTTCAAGAATTGATAGAGAAGTTTTACACGCCTCTATTCATAAATCTTGGTTACACAGTGTGTTAGATTGGATGATCTAAAGCCTTTTGAGAATAGATTGAACTCCTATCTCTGAAACGTTTCACACCTTCAATTCAATCAGTAAATTTCAGAATGAGGGGCACACACATTCATCCTTGTTTAGGAACTGCATCTTCATATCGTATACTGCATTAGCATAATTTGCATTTGAAAAATTTATTGTCTCCACCACATTCTGCAGATCATCATGTTGGCTTGATGGTGATTTTTGTATTGGATGACTTTATGTGTTATCATTGATTGCACATATATACACACACATATGTTCATATTGTCATAGTCATCTTAGTTTAGTCAAACCAGTACTACTCCTAAGTCTTCATATTGTAAACCGGTATCATATGTATAGAGTAAGTCCAACCGGTATGAAGGTGTCTAAATTGGTATATATAGACAACCAGTATATGTAGGTAAGATACTTGATTTTGGTCAATTTCATTGTTACTAATTTTGAGATGCAACGAAGAGAGACAAGGAGGCACATGGAGATAATCAGTATATGAGTTTGATGTGGTGAACACTAAACTGGTATTAGTGTTCAAACTAGTTTCACAAATTGTGTGTTGAGTTATCACTGGTCGTGATGTGTTATCTCTCACTAACATTTTTGGTGATGATTTGTGATGTGTTATGTAAGATTGTCTAGATACACTAAACCTAGGAAATTGTGTTGAGGTTCTTGAAGCTAACATGAAATCTAATGTCTATAAAAAGGCACTATGATGAGTTATTTTGATATGCAAGATATGAGTTGTGTTATGATTTAGAGTTGATGCGATTTATTGAAGGAGATGCAGAGTATGTCAGTGATGCAGTATTGAGTGAGCAGAAAATGATCTATAAAGCAAGATGTGCTATTTGTAGATCATACCACATGTTGTTTTCTAATCACTACAACAATTAAATCCCCTAACCGGGTAAGCTCTAACAAGCTTAATTGTACAAATCCTCTAACAAGGTGATTCATTAACTTGGATCTAAATCCTCCATTGAGGTTACCTTTAACTAGGTATAGCTCCTAATAGGGCTTTGGGATCTTTAACAGGATTCAGTCCTAACAGAGCACTTTGTAGACCTTAACCGGTTAGTTACCTATTACTACAGATAGTTAACTTGTGAGTCCCATCTCACCGTGGTTTTTCCCATTTGGGTTTTCCACATATAAACACTTGTGTTATGGTGAATGTTTTACTTACTGAGAATGTTGTTAAAACACTTTGGATTGCATGCAAAGTCTTAAGTAAATTGATTAATTGTTGTTACCGGTTTGGGTTTAAAGTGTTATTTTTTTTGCTATAATTGATTCACCCCCCCCCTCTCAGTGCTTTATAAGTCTATCACATCATGTCAACACAGGTAATATACAGATAAAGTCCTGAAAAAAATAAAAAACATTCAGATAAAGTCTTGAAAAAATCAATCCAAAAATAATCAAATATTGTTCCACAAAATCTGAAAACATTCAAATATCAATTAAAAAACTTGCAATAAATTGTCTCGCAAAAATCAGACACCCTAGCAGATATCCAATAAACACTTCGCACGAAGTTAAACAAAAGATAGAACTATCTTGTCAAAACATCTGCAATCAAGCTGATCAACTATCTAATCTATTGAATCACTATAAAACTATCAACGTGATCACCATCTTGTCTTAAATAGAATCGGTACACTCGAAACCAGACAAGTCAGTCTAAACGGGGTCCAAAACTTCTGAAACCAAACATTATCAAAATCACATTGAACATATCAAAGAAAAGACACAGTCAATCCAACTAGCGAGTTTTGTCTATTTTGGTTGACTCTTTCATCAAATTGGCGAAGATCATTGCTTTTAGCTACTCAAGGATGTCCAAAAAAGTGACTAGAGGAGTTGTGATGGGCATGATCCTTTTTCTTTGTTTATTATTTGTGGTTTGAACCAATGAAGTTTTGGGGCAATTTCTCTAGTGGGTGTCTGTGATAGGAGCATTCAACTTCTAAATGCCACACATACCTCGACCCCTAGCTTAATTCCTAGAATGGAGGGTTCAATCCTTGTCTACTACTTGTTTGTTTCTTGCAATCAGATATCTATACATCTTGGTTCCTCATATCCTAATGTAATAAGCTCCATTGTTACATAATAAGGCTCAATGATGATAATGTATTGCATTACGAATAAATAAATGAAGACTTTTTCATCAAAATATTATCAATCAAATTGTTTTCATCATATCTAACTTCTAGAATAAATAAAGGTTGGTTCAATTGATTTATCATTTCATATCATTTCTTCTAATCTATTCTCCATCTAACAACTAACAATTCTTCCAATTTCACGTATTTTGACATAACAAATTTTTTTGCTTTGCATTATGTTGTATTAGTCCATTGCATTATCATAATCATGTCATCAATCATCACATATAGATTCATTCATCACAAAATAAAGGCACATCACATCACTGCATTATATCACATTAGCATTAGATGCATTATAAAGTAAGTATAAAATAAAAAACAAAACATTAGACATAACGTATATCGCCAAATAACTCATCACCAAAAGTGCATATTATATATCTCATCAAAATGTGTCAAAATACATCATATCTATGCGACATCATCAATAATATAATATCTCAACCAATGTTGCCTCTATCTCTAGGAGGATCCTGCCTACTAGATCCTATGCCAGGATGTCCTGAAGATGTCTGAGGTGGACCCATAACACCACCACTACCAATCTATTGAGAAGTAGACCTACTAGAACCTGAATGACCTCTATACTCACTAAAACTAGGAGCTCTTTGTGCCTCAGGAACAACACCATCATAGAGTTGTCTATAATACAAAGCCTCTTGCACAACATAATAAATTATGTCTGACTACCTATGTGCATCACTACCCATAGAAAAATGCTTGTCATAAGAAGTCTGAACCAACCACATCTGCCTCATTGCATCATCTCTCTCCCTCTGTAGTCAATCTCTCTCAGCAGCTATTTGCTCCCTCTCACTGGCTATCCTATCTCTCTCTATGGTAAGCTCCTCCATTGCCCATCGATACTGATCTCTATCCTCCATCTGCCACATCACAAAGTAGCAACCAAGTCCTCCAAACTCCTAACTTGAGCCCTCATTCCCTCCTCATATTCTCTCTCCATAGCCTAGGAAATATCAACATCATATCCACCATCCCCCCTCATCTCCATCGCTTCTCAATGAGCCTAATAGTGACTCATCGCTCTCACTCCCACTCTCACCAGATATGCTCATAGATGCAGTACCTCCATCGATATCCACATCCTCTCCTCCACCCTCCACCTCCTCTACAACTACTTCTATCAGATCTATCTGATCCCTATCCTGTCCTCCTTGTCCACCATCTCTCCCTCCTCCATCTCTCTGCCCTCTATCTCTCCGCCCTCTATCTCTCCCTCCCCTAATCCATCCTCCACCATCGCTTCCTCTCCCTCTAGGACCCCTATTGTGTCTAATCTACTAAGCAAAAATCAAAACTGTTGGATCTATCAAAGGTATGGCCCTATGTTGTATCCACCATACACTATATTGTGTTGCGATTTGCGACACCAACTCGTCAACCCCACTAAACAGGAGCAAGAGCATCAAACTCGGGAATGGCAACATAAGGCTGCACACATGCACCCCAATCATCGATCTCATGAGTAGTATGAGAAAAATAAGTTGTCACATCTGGAATACCCTATATCTCCCCAAACTATCTGAGTACACAACCATGAAGATGCATATCAATAACTCTATGACCACCAACATCTCACCCAATAAGATATCTCTATTGTCAACAAAAAGGAAAATGATGGACATCATCATCCCAACCAAGGCAAGTAAGATAAGGTCTCCATGAGAAAAACTGTAACGTATCAATCTGATGATACCAATACAAAATATTAGTCGACACCCTATGTCTAGCTCCAATAGTGTATCTGTAAGTATATGGCTACTCTGGCTCTAAATCAACATATATCATTGGATGAAATATAGCCATGTGCTCCCATGCCCATATCTGGAGTAAGGTAATGCCACATCCAACGAATTTCTGCTACAATAATACAATCACATGTATCTAATGATATAAAGTGGCAAGAAGATAGGGACCCCAAGCAAACACTCGTCTATCAATAACCATATCGTGAATCACTCATCCCCATCAAACAGGGAAACCATGGGTACATCTATCAGGGATCAATAATCCAGCAACAATGCAACCAAGAACAACAATGAGATCATCATAATCAAAATCATCCCAATGAATCTCATAATGACCTAGGATATGAAGATCATCCTCGGAACACTCAAATAGCACACACAAAGTAGATACTCCCTCATTGCGGTCAAAAGTAGCTCAGGCACCAAATATGGAAATGTATAGAATACGCCACACATCCTCAAGTGTGATAGATGCCTCACCTGTCGGAAGATGAAATGAACAAGTCTCTGAATCCACTCAATCAAAGCAGTAATCATGGCCTTATTGGTTGTAACCTCAAGCAAGTTCACTATATGATGCAATCCAACCTGTCAAAGCAAAGCAATATCCTCTGCATCTAACTCATGATGTTGATTAAGATCATCTGGCCTAGTCTATCTTGCGATCAAGACAGGATAATTCTCCTACATTTGAGAAAAAGCACAATGAATAAGATATATCATTTGCATCATGAGAAAACACAAAAATAAAGTCATATTATGTCAAATGCGAACTGATATAAGAAAATGCAAACTAATATATAAAAATGCGAACCAAAATTAGCAAGTGCAAACTAAAAATTTCAATAGCCTAGGAAATATTCTCTCTCCATAGCCTAGGAAATATCAACATCATATCCACCATCCCCCCTCATCTCCATTGCTTCTCAATGAGCCTAATAGTGACTCATCACTCTCACTCCCACTCTCACCAGATATGCTCATAGATGCAGTACCTCCACCGATATCCACATCCTCTCCTCCACCCTACACCTCCTCTGCAATTGCTTCTATTAGATCTATCTGATCCCTATCCTGTCCTCCTTGTCCACCATCTCTCCCTCCTCCATCTCTCTGCCCTCTATCTCTCCCTCCCCTAACCCATCCTCCACCATCTCTTTCTCTCCCTCTAGGACCCCTGTCGTGTCTAATCTACTGAGCAATAATCAGAACTATTGGATCTATCAAAGGTATGGCCCTATGTTGTATCCACCATACACTATATTGTGTTGTAGTCTCTAGATTTGCAACACCAACTCGTCAACCCCACTAAATAGGAGCAAGAGCATCAAACTCAGCAATGGCAACATAAGGCTGCACACATGCACCCCAATCATTGATCTCACGAGTAGTATGAGAAAAATAAGTTGTCACATCTGGAATACCCTATATCTCCCCAAACTATCTGAGTACACAACCATGAAGATGCATATCAATAACTCTGTGACCACCAACATCTCGCCCAATAAGATATCTCTGTTGTCAACAAAAAGGAAAATGATGGACATCATCATCCCAACCAAGGCAAGTAAGATAAGGTCTCCATGAGAAAAACTGTAATGTATCAATCTAATGATACCAATACAAAATATTACTCGACACTCTATGTCTAGCTCCAATAGTGTATCTATAAGTATATGGCTACTTTGGCTCTAAATCAACATATATCATAGGATGAAATATAGCCATGTGTTCCCATGCCCATATCTGGAGCAAGGTAACACCACATCCAACGAATTTCTGCTACAATAATACAATCCCATGCATCTAATGATATAAAGTGGCAAGAAGATAGGGACCCCAAGCAAACACTCATCTATCAATAACCATATCATGAATCACTCATCCCCATCAAATAGGGAAACCATGGGTACATCTATTAGGGATCAATAATCCAGCAACAATGCAACCAAGAACAACAATGAGATCATCATAATCAAAATCATCCCAATGAATCTCATAATGACCTTGGATATGAAGATCATCCTCGGAACACTCAAATAGCGCACGCAAAGCAGGTACTCCCTCATTGTAGTCAAAAGTAGCTCAGGCACCAAATATGGAAATGTGCAGAATATGCCACACATCCTCAAGTGTGATAGATGCCTCACCTATTAGAAGATGAAATGAACAAGTCTCTGAATCCGCTCAATCAAAGTAGTAATCATGGCCTTGTTGGCTGTAACCTCAAGCAAGTGCACTATATGATACAATCCAACCTGTCAAAGCAAAGCAATATCCTTTGCATCTAACTCATGATGTTGATTAAGATCATCTGGCCTAGTCTATCTTGCGATCAAGACTAGATAATTCTCCTACATTTGAGAAAAAGCACAATGAATAAGATATATCATTTGCATCATGAGAAAACACAAAAATAAAGTCATATTATGTCAAATGCGAACTGATATAAGAAAATGCAAACTAATATATAAAAATGCGAACCAAAATTAGCAAGTGCGAACTAAAAATTTCAATTGCGGATCAATTAAGGCAATTGTGAATCAACAATAGAAATGGCGGGCAATTTTATCAATTGCAAATTTATTATATCAATTGCGATTTTTTTTTATAAAATGTGAATAAATTGATCATCAATTGCGATTAGATAATTTTGACTCTTTCAGACAATGATGAAAAATTTAGAAAAATAAGACAAAAAGGGCATATTTTTTTAAAACTCACCATGCCGCTAGTGCCGGGAGGTCTCTGATATGATCGCACTCGCTCAGACAAATGCAACCTCGCTCTATGACCCGACATCTCGCTCCAAGGAAAAATAAAGCACTGTAATCACAAGGAATTATCACAAAGTAAATGAGTGCAAATGAGCTCAAAACAATACCAATTTTCAATATAAAGCACAAAATTAGGGTTTTTGTCACCCTAACGGTTGTGGACCCCTTCAAATTCAATGCAGTTGTAGCCATACTAAACAAGATTCAAATTTTACCAAACTTCACATTATCGATTACTAGCACAATTTCAAAAAAATGGTCTTCGTTCCACAAATTTTCGACCACTTTTTTCGAGGGGGCATATTTATACCCTAGATGTCATCAGGGCATACTAGGGCAGAAATTTTTTTTGTTTTCTTTGAAACAAAGCATTCCGATATTGTGTCAAAGAGGGGCAAATGTAGACACCTAAAAATGTCTTATTTATTCTACACTAATTATTCATTGATTTAATTAAGTAATTCTTTAATTATTTGATTAAATTAAATATTTCTTCTAATCATCACATTTAACATTTCTAATCATCAAATTCCTATCATTTTATCAATTAATATTGTCTCAATTATTAATTAAATATCAATTATTTAATTAATTGCGACATTTTCCTTAGTTAAATAATCTTTATTATTTAATTAATTTAATTTCCTATGATTAAATAATTTTATTTAAATTATTTAATTAATTCATTTAATTCTTCCAAATCCCCAAATTATAATTCCAAATAATTCCATCTAATTTCATTTCGTTTTTCCCCAAATTTGAATTTCACTTCATTTTAATTAATTTCATTTCTTCCAAATTCATATTTCATCAAATCTGAATTTCAGTTAATTTCATGTGCATTATTTTAGCATTCGAAAGACCAAATTCAAATACAAATTGAAAATGAAAAGAAAATTCAATTTCAAAATCCTACAGCACATGCTAAAATCAAAACTGATTGATTAAATCGGTTATCTAAACAGTTAACTCAATTAACTCATCAATCTCCCATTTTCACTCAAAATTAGTTTTTTATGACTAATCAATCATTTCAGTCTTCTAATCCATTTATTCAGTCTACTGATCAATCAATCCACTTATCTCTCCAATCCATTCAATCATCCGATTCATCAACTCAGTCAACTGACTAGTCTATTCAGTTCACTAGCCAATCTATCTAGTTGACTCCTCAATCAACCCTATTAACAGATCAATCAAAATGAGTTAACCAATCAATCAATTTTAGTTGTCTATCAATCAACACTTGAGTTTAAATTCTCACCTCTTTTGTGTTGAAAATCTATAAATTCAACCTCATTCTTCAATTTAATCTAGAATCATAGTCTTCAAAATTGTTTTCCATCTTATGTAGGAAATCAAGTGAAATACATGAGAGCCACCTGCAACAAAAAAAACAAAGAAGAACAATGGAAGCACAAATGGAGAATAGGGAGTTTAATTATCTTTAGTCTTCCACTTCTTTCATTTATTTCATTCTTTGTGTTTAAAATCAACTTGATTAGTTAAGGATTTTTGTGATTCGTCATTTTAGCCTAATTAGTTTAGATTTGATGATTTCAAACATGAATACACTAGACACATTCATTTGGGAGCCTTCCTGGACATTACTAGTGGTGACAATGAAAAAACACTCACTATGTACACTTGTATTTGCAGCAATAAGGATCGGTGCACTAGCAACATTTGATGAAGAGGGTGGTGGAACAAACAATCGTGAGGGATTGCCATTCATAACATTTGATAACATGGTGCCTGGATATTATTACTATTATTGCACCCAATAGATAAACAAGGAAATGAAATAGTTGACTAAGAGGCCAAATTTAAAATGTCTTGTGTCATCATTTTCCTCTCACTTATGAGTTGTAACTTATCATTTCAAACTTGCATCAATTCTTGGTGTAACTCCTGCATTGAAGGCTCTCTAGACCCACTACCAGATGTAGAACATATGTTGGCATCTATAAATTGGGTATGATACAAGACTTGGTTGCTAGGATGACTTGATGATAAAGGCATGGTAATAACTATTTCAGGATTGTACACTTTTTGAGCATTTGCAAGTTTCTCAACATGGCTAGCCTCACATTCTTTTTGAATCCTAACATTTTCAAATCTCTGATATATTCTATCTTGGGTTATTTTTGCTTGGATAGGGTCCACATAGAATGGATTATAATAATTTCCTCATTCCATTTGAGATGTTTGACAAAAGGATGAGGTTTATCTAGGAGATGAGTCCTCACTACTGGTATTATCAAATATCAAGCATAAGTATTTATGAATCACTAAAATAATTCCCAAGAATCTCCTTTCCCTTTTGACAATGCCGCAAATGCAAACCACCCTTTAAACTTGCAATATGAATTTCATAGAGATTATTCACTAAATATAAAGCTAATAAAGATTTAGGGGTGCCTTTATATTTAACAGTCCACCGCTTGGTCAGAGCATCCCTGTCTGATTGGTGATCAACATGTTTTTCTTGTTTTGCTTCCTAGTTCTTGTACTGCACTTTTCATTAAGATTATTGATTCTGAATTCTCTCACTTCTTCTCATAGAAGTATCTTGAGTTTTTTCACTACTCTTGAGATATTTTCACTTTAAAAGTAAACCTCCTTGCTTCTTCTTTCAATTAGAGTTGCCACCTCCTTGCAGAGGAACAATATTTGAATCACAGAGAACTATTCAAATATTTTATATTTCTAGGTTCTTTCTCCAATAGTAGAGCTACTTGGATTTATTTTACTCAACTTATTACAAAACACTTTTAGGCTAAGGAATCTTAACCAAAGACTCTAGGGTATGATTCAACAAACTTTTTCTTATACTTCCCCAACAAAGTTGCCAATCTATTGGTGCCTAAATCAACAGATCTCCAAACCATAAAGATTTAGCCACTTTCCTATTTGTAAGTTCAAGGTTGGATTTGGTCAATGAATGAGATTTATTCACAAGACTAAAATCAAATGCATTTTTGGCTTTGTAAAACCAAGGTGGGTCTCCCTTGACAATATCCTAATGACTTACTTGACTTTATGCTCAGACATTGTACACTACATCAGATATCCCAATGAAAATATACCAAGAAAAAAATAATAAACTTATGGTTTGGCTATATCCTTAGTTTCTAAACATTAATGCAACCATTGGGACTAGTTTTTCTATACTAAACCTACTCCTACAAATAGAAATAAAACAATATTTGATAATGAATGGTCCTGAAACAATTTTCAAAAAGAAATACCAATGCTTTATCCTATAGAGAATAGAGTCTAACTATAAATTGATAATGAATAACTATGTTGCATCTTAATGTTACAACCCTTCATTAAACACTTCATGACATGCATGTAATGTTCAATTGAAATCAACTGCAATGGTGGCCTTTGGAAACTATATGATCCTTACTGGTTGGAAGAATGAAAGAATATCACCTAATTGGGTGAATACTTGGAATACAAAAGAATAGGAGGCATGCACCTGATCCAATTTTCTCATCTTTTTGTTAGTGATTTGCAAAAGTGTTGCCTTTTTTATTTCTAGGCACATATTCTCTACATCCTCCTTCATTATCTGGAAATATTCTTTCATTTTTTGTAGATCCTCAAGCTATTATCCTATCATGGAGGTGAAATCCCTTTCTTCTAATTCTTTATTTAGTTTTATGTTTTGAATGTACAATCGATTATGGTTCGCAAAAAGAGCAACATGTTTCTTTTTGAGCTCCTCATGTTTCTTCTCTTCCTCCTCAGCAACCACTTTTGCAAAATGTGTCATGGAATGCCAATGTAGTAGCCTCCATAGTTGAGGTGTCTACAAGGGTTTGAGAAATAACATCTCCTACCCTCTATTCTATCCCATGCAACAAAATTGGTTTATCCATGTTCGGGGCCCTATCACCCATTGACCAAATGCCTTGATACTCATATTGAATCCCGAGCCATGCTTGCCAAATTTTTGAGCATATATTGGATCTTTTTTTCTTATTACTTGGTCCAAAATGAAAATATTCTCCATGTTCCACCTCAAGATTATCATCATGCCACTGGATTTTATCATTTCTTAGGCCTTCTATGGGGGCAATCAATATGTTCCTTATCAAAATTGGGAAGCTCTTCATCTGCCATGCCTTTTATTCTTTCTTGTAGCCAGAAAGCTTTGAATTCTGGTGTCTTCATGAAATCATAATCAAATAAGAATTGTGTTTCTGCAATAATTCCCTCATCTCTATCCTCTTCCTCAGGGATAAAACTTGGCACAATTGCCTTGTCCTCATTTGGAATGTCAACAAGAATCATCATCTCTAAAGGTTTCTCTTGGAGGGGAAGGTGGAGGGGAATTTGCATCCTCTTCATCATCCAAAATTTCAATGAAGTTAGATATGTCTGCCTTCTCCTTGTAAACTTTTCTAATTGTCCCTACAACTTGTGGAATTTGTTGTGAGGGGACAACCCTTGAAGACTCCACCAAATTGCATTTCCCTTTATTTTGAAGGATGTTGGAGGTACATATGACAAACGTTCCTCCTCAACTCCTCTGGTTGGCTATTCTTCCTATACATATTTTACAATATTCTCAAAAAATTTCATTTTGTTTAGCATCCTTACAAAATCAATTCTAACATTAAAACAAAAACATGAGAAGTAGGGGTCCTGCTTTGTTTTAGGTTTTTTTATTCTCTTCAATATGTCCCATTTTTTTCTCCTTGCAATGGCTTCTCTAGGATGATAGTTCCTTATCAAGCCCTCATGTTCATTATACTCATGGGACATGCCTCTTACTTTCATCTATTATGTTGTGAGCTCATTGATGTATCCTTCTGGATCATAATCTCAATATTTTCCAACCCTAAGGCATTATGTGTCCACCATGAAGTCCTACACCTTTTCCAAAGTTTCACTTCACATAGTAAAATCTTCATATACAATCATCTGAGGGAGGTGTGTCCCCTTCTTCTTTGTTTGAACCCATTTCTTTTCCATCCATGTCATTTTCCACATGAATTCAATAAAAGCCAAAATTGGAGAGACATTAAGCGGCAAAATGTGTGGTGGTTGGCTATAGACATAAACTTTGATTAGTGTGCAACCAGATTAGAAGAAGTCTCCAAAATTGTGGGTGAATGCACAAGTGGAAATTTTAGTGGCTAATATTCGCCAATTGGCTATTTTTAGAAATTTGGGAATCAAGATTTGGCTAATAAATTCAGCTTTTGAGGTGACTTGAATCGCCACATTTTTACAAATTTTTAGTTTAGTATTTAAATCGCCAGAGAATTTAATTTTTTTAGTTTTTTAACTAAAAGATTCGCCACAATATTCGATACATGATTGGATCATATTCGCCAAAATTTTATAATTTATTGTAGAAATCTAAATTAATTCATAATAATATATCATAATTATTAGTTACTTTAGGGTTATATTAACAATCTTTAGTTGCTACCATTGATTTAAAATATATTCTAATGACCTTCATTGTATTCTATGAGGTAAGTTGTAGCTACAAGTTGTAATGGCCTCAATGAAAATCAATCGTCTAAGAGAAATTTTTGGCCCCATGAGTATTACAAATTGTTTGTACATTTTATCTCACAAAATACAAAGAGGGCTATTATATTATTTTAAGTCAATAGTAGAAACTAAATAAAGTAGATTCTACCCCTTAAACTCATTAATGATTTCCACCTTCAGACCTTTGTACTTTTTTATAAAAAAACTATTTTTTTAAATGAAAGGAGATGTAATAGAAATTAAGACATACTCTTATTATTCTCCAAGATTCACCAATATTTTCTACCAAAAAAAATTGTTTGAAAAAATTTGCCAATAAAATTAATATTTTTCTTTTAAAAAAGGAAAGATTCGCCAATTAAAATAATAATTAGTTTTTTAAAAAGTAGATATTCACCAAGATTTTAAACATTTTTTTGAGAGGGGGTTTCTTAAAGTTATCATTGGAATGCACCCTCTAGGAATTGGACATTTTTGGGCTTTGCACTCTTAGTACTAATACAATTTTCTTGGGGATTCTTGGAATTTGGAACCCACAGTGCTCTATAACCTTAACCAAAAAAAGATCAAAAAATGCATTATACTTAGACCACCTAGACCATTTATCCCATACTAGGGGCCAACTTTGAATTGGCCATTTATTACCTATATCAAGATCAAACTTTCACCTTCAAGGTTGCATTCCAATTAGTCTTATTGTGAAAAATAATTAAGTGGCATAACAATGAATAATATATGAAATCCAATTGGGCTTTCTCATTTTTTTCTTTCTTAAGCCCTTCATGCAATTTGTCTTGAATATATGTTGCAAAATCATAAAATTCATTGGATTGGGGATGCTAAATCTTTATTAATATCATCATGAGATTTATTGTCATCTTTGACCTCCCACGGTCCATCCCCAAAACTTGACAGAGGGCATAGTATGTTTTTATAAATAATGTTCAAATGTTACTAGGTCAAATGACTCCTTTTCTATGTTTAGAACATAGTTCTTCCCCATTTGATACATTTTCTTTCTATAGTGGGGGATTTATTATTCCCTGTAAAAATCTTTCTTGATTCCATACTCTATTTCTAATCTTCTCAAGTCAATTGGCTTGAGAGAAGATTTTTTTAAATCAAAACATTGAGTGATGGCGTCCCTGGCTTTATTAACTAAAATATACCCACATGTCATCCTTATAGTCATGCTTTCAAGATGATAATGATTAATCAATTCCTTGATCAATAATGGCTCTACAAAAATGTTTGGGACAACTAGCTTAGCTAGATCCAAATTCCAATAATTTGAAACTAGTGTTAGCTTGTCTTTGTTACCATGGAAATAAGAGAGGATGTCCCACCCTCTATCAGTAGTGATGACATCTCTATATTTTGAACTCTTGTCAAAAAAGACATTCTTGTAGGCCTCCTACATGGGTGACCCTTTGACTATCTTGAGAATATCTTGATGCAGGCCCCTTGCATCTCTCCTCTTCTTCTTCTCCATTTTTTCTAGTCTCTCCTCAACTTCCATGGCCACTTCTTTTGCACTCTTGGCCAAAATTGATGCAGTAGGGCCTTGTGCAGGCTACTCTTGTTGAGTGGATAGATAATTCACAGTGGAAGGAGGGTTTCTCTCAACAATTGGTGCTTGTTCAATAGATGAGGAAGCAATTTAATTAGTAGGAGTCATCCTCCACTTTGGCTCTAGGGTTTCCTCTTGGGAAGGGAGGTCAGGCGCAACATTTGATGGTTCTTGCTCAGAGGGAGAGGTGGTGATTTTATTGGTGGGAGACCTCCTTCTTTTTGGTTATGGGGCAACAGAGTGAGAATAGGGGTTGGGCTCCTCAGCAAATAATCCTTTCTCAGTGGATAGAGTAGTGGCCTTTTTTTGTGCCCTCTTCCTCTTTATCTTAGAGGATTCCTCCTGGGAAGGTTAGCTTGATTCTGCATTAGGAGAGGTTTTCCCAATAGAGGGTGGGTTAGGATCAATAGCCGACTCATTCAAAATTGTAGGAGTAGGTTGAATTACTACAAGAGGAGTGTTATGGGTAATTTTAGGGGTGGTGAAGGCCTCTCCTTTCTCAATATTTTTCTCAGTAGCTGGGGAGGTGGTCTCTTTCATTGGGGATGCTATTACTACAATCTAGGGCTTGAAATTAATCCTCTTACTCAAATTACAAACCCTACGCAACTCCCTAATTCGTCCACAAAAAGAATAGAGAAACGGGCTTGGGAATCACTTATATGATTTTTTAAAGACTCTTGCATGCAATTTGAAGCTCTAGAGGTTGCTTTGAATTGACTTAAAATTCTCTTCAATCTCTCTTTGAATGCAAGGTGCATAATTGAACATCAAAAATTGCTTTTATCAATCACAAGACGACTGTAGGCTTGGTGAGTTGGTGACCTTGTAAATTTTTAGACTCCACCATTAATCTAAGAATGGATAGTCATGTTCAAATCCTTGACCTCCTTGACTGTTAACATGGGGCCTTAAAATTTCTCCTTCAACAACTTTGATTTTTCTTTATTTTCTAAAGTCCAATTTTTTAATAATTTTCACCACCTTCATATGTGTTATTTTCCCTTGTAGGATAGTGGAGCTTCATATTTCCACCATTTGGCTACCCCATGGGGTTAATTTTCCTTAATTCTCTTTACTATTGGGTAGTCGAGCCACAATCTCCTTCATTGATTTTTTTTTATCTTGCTACCCCATGGTGCTATCATCTTCTTTACATCTGGATCATGGGATAGTGGGGCTAACTTTTCTTTGCTATCTCTCTTCATCTTGCTAGCCTGCATCATGATTGATTTCTTCATTTTTGACTCACGAGGTGGTGAGGTAGTCACTTTACTCTTATCCCGCTAGCCGATGGTGTAATTTTATTCTTACTTTTTTCTTTTGTTGGGTGGTGGGGCCTCAAAATTAACTTAGCATACATGAAACCTCGACAACCCACATCATGTCTTCTTAGACCTTTTGACCCCTACAAGGTGAACCTTTTTTTGTTCTTCTAGGTCAACCTACTATCTTGTAGGATGATATTACTCTTTGCCTTCATAGCTTTATGGGGTCATGGGACAAAACATCTCTTCTCACATTGTCTCATCCCACTAGACCACGATCATATTTTCATTGTTATCCCAGCCACATGGGATGGTAGGCCAACTAACTTTAATGTGCCTTGCATGTATCCCACTATCCCATGGAATAAAATTTCTTTGAAAAGAAGCTAAGTGGGGTAAAGTTTTCTCTTTTCTAGCATATATCTTGCTATCCCGTGGTGCTTCATCAGGTGTAAAATGGACCTTTCGGGGTAATAAAAAAAGGACATAAGACTTAGAACACCACCATCTTGCTAAACCTCAGGCTATCTTAGGCCGTCACTTAAGTGAAATTTTAACACATGGTAATTGTGTTGAGGGTAAATGGGTTGTGAGACTCATAAGCTCTAGGACACTTAAGACTTAGGAACATACACAAAATAGTAAAAATTCAACCCCCACTACTAAAAGGCAACTAGACTGACAAAAAGAACCTAGCACACAGGGCTGGTCAAATGGATGATTAAAAACCCTCCTATGGACAACTTAAAAACCTACACCTGATGCACCCAGTCAAAAATGAATTATAAACATAAGAAGGGTATTTTCACTAAAGCACAAAGAACTTTAAATGCTATCAAAATTTTAGAAAAAACCCTGACCCTAGGGGACTTAGGAGTCAAAATGGGGCAAAATTTTGACACTCCTAATAGGTATCCTATTATATTCCAAGCCACACCACCTCAAAACCTTTATGATAAAATGGTCAAAAATTGCCAAAAAATCAAATCTCGTAGACCTCTTATCCCAAATTTGGGTCCATCTCTACACTGGCCATAGCTTCCCTAATAATCATACATACAAATCTTTAAGTTTGGGCCCCATACTGCCCTGTTATGGAAAATGAGGAGATGGAATAAGATGGAGTAATTCTTAAACACTACCACCATTTGGTTTCCCTTTACCCTACTTAACCCATCATGCAATTGGTCATAGATGTATTTATCAAAATCATATAGCTCATTTGTGGGACAATGTTGGATTCTCATTTCCATTAGCATCATGCTTATAGGAATCTTTTCCTTTTGTACCTCAACTTCCAAAATTTGACACAATGTATTGTAGGTTATAACAAAATAGTTTTCAAAAGTAATTAGGTCAAAGGGCTTCTTCTCTAATTTTAATGCATAATTTATTTGGGCTTTGTGCATCTTCTTCTTGTACCTTGGGAGTTCATCCCTCCATCGAATTATTTTATTCTTGTTTTACTAATCTTCAAACTTGGCCAAGTTAATTTCCTGTAAGGCTTCATTATTCAAACCAAAACATGAGATTATAGCCTCTATGCTCACATTGAGCATGATTTTTCCTTTTGTAGCCCTGATAGTCATGGACTCGAGATGATACCTCCTTATTATAAACCTAATCAATTGAGTCTCCACAAAGACATTAGGGACTAGTATTTTTCCTCGGTCTAGAGTCTAGGGGTTTGACACTAGTGTAGCATAGTAAATTCTACACCTTTACTAGTGTGTCCAAGTGAATTTCACACTCTTCTCGTACCTATTTTAGTCTTTTCATTTCCTCTATGCATTATAGGAGATTTATTGATTTATAAATTAATATTATGAGTCTTATTCCACTTTATTACGTCACCACACTCTTATTTGGGCCCTTAATACTAGGTGTGCCCTTTATTATTTTAATCTTAATTTAATCCTAATCTTACCCTAATTTCAACTCTCAAAGCATATTTCACATATATATACATCTTAATTTGAGCCACCGTATTGGATTTAGAATTAGAATCATGATAGCTCACATCCCTAAAAAATTAAAAAATGTTGTTTGGATCAAGTAGTATACTACCTGGTCTAAAAAAAAATTTCCTAAATTTTGGGAGCTTAATTGGGAGATCTTATTCTATTCAAATCTATCTTTGTGCAAAAATATATCAATTCTAATTTGGCCTAAAGGTGATTTTAATTATGAAATCCCTATATAAGGCATCACTCTCAATTCATTTTCAACATTCCACTTTATGCTAACATTATCACCAATTCAAGAGAAAACTCTTTCTTCCTCAAAAGATTTCAATTATGATTTCATGATGGATTTATGTAATTTTTCATTTTATTGCATCAACACATGAAGGAATTATTATAAGAGCATTGCATCACCTATTGAAGGTATAATCAATTGCATTCAAGCATTTCAGTCTTGCCTTCAAAAGGAAATATTTTCTAATTCGGTTCAAGTTCAACTTTTATTTCAATTAGGGTTACTTCCAAAGTTGAGGTTTCACCTAAGATAAACCCCTATCCACAACCCCATTTCTTTCCTCTTATGTGTAGTTAAGGTTTTCGTCGAATTTTAGGAGATCTCAATAGACAGGAACATACCCATAATTAGAATTTGGACTTGGATCTCAGGTAATAGCACACCCAACGCTATGTTCTTCCTCAGTCAGCCTCATATTCGGTAGAAATCTCTTAGGAAATCTCAAATTTCATACCCCCAGTTTAGAACTCAACCTAGTTTCTGATATCAAGGCACCTATCACCCCAGTCCCGCCAATTTAAGCTCAAATTTTGGTCACAGGTGTACAACAAAATTCCATTCTCATATTTGTACTCGTTGTCTCAATTTTTTTAAGTTATTAGTCTGTTGTCTTACTATTTTAGTAACTTATATTCATTTTATTTTCAAAGATTTACATCCTCCTATATTTTGTGCATTCCCTTTCATGGAAATAAAAGAATAGAAACCCTAAAAGTATTCTTTAACTCTCTTTCACAAGAGTTAGTCAAAGAGAATCACTCCTTTAGGTTAGTTTGTATTCCAATGTATGAATGAAAGTGGAGTTAGGTCATAATATTTATTAATCCCATTTTCATCCATCATATTTTGGTGAACCCTACTCTTCTTACACTTGCATATTTTTGATTTTGAGTTTCATATCTAATTTTAAGATTTAGATACTTTCATTTCATAGCTTTATTTAAAATAAAAATACAAAAAAAATCTTGTTTTATGCATTTTGTATGTTTGCATGCTTTAGATAATTTCATTGCAATAGTTAGAATTTCTTTTCAAAATGTCAAATTACTCTTTGCAAGACTATCATTGATGAGGGCAAAACTCGAGAAACAGAAAACCACAACGAATAGCAATAAAGATATAAAATATTATAATATTATTATATGCAAAACATTCAATTACAACACATACAAAACATGTCATTACAATCTAGAGGAATAAATCCTCACAGGCTGCAACACACAACTTCAGAGTTTTCTGGAAACCCTTTATAATGTAAATTATCCAACTCCAACACTCCTCCCAAAAAATCATTCTCTAAAAACTAAAATAAGTTTCCTCAAATGAGTCCTAAATAACTTCTCTTTCATTTGGAGCCAAAATTACAATATAGAAATTAACATTTGGCGAATTGATGCCAAAACATGAAATTGGAAATTTGAAAATCTAGCTAGATTCAAAAATTAGAAGCTTTTCAAAAAATTGTACACCTTCTGGCAGCCATAACTTTTGATCCAGAAATCAGATTGATATGTTGTTTGAACCGTCAAAAATCTCTCTGAGTGAAGAATATGATAAGAATCCACTTTGTTGATTTTTTCCATTTTCAAGGCTGTTCAAAACCGTTTAATGCCTCAAATCTGACTTAGAAGAATTTTTTCAATTTTTTGAGAAACTAAAACTTGAATAACTTCAAACCATAGATGATTTTAACCTGATTCTTTTGCCAAAGTGCTTATTTTTTCATTCTCAAGATTCCTACAAAATTTGGGCTCCATCTGCCTTCAAATAAAGACTTTTTATTTTTTGGTAGTCAACTAGAAAAAGCAACTCGGCAATTTTGAAATTTGGAATCTCTTATTCATCTGACTGAGTATCCAGAAATGCAAAAACATTAAAAGAAAACTAACTAGAAAAGGAAATATTTTTGGGTGATGCATAATTACCCTTACACCCCCAGATGCTCCTGCATCAGACACTTGGGGTAGTTTAAGAAGTGACCCCGCCACATCTCAGCTCATTGAGGATAACCTAAACGGTCAACCTCTGCATTGGAAAGCCATGAAGAATCTTGAATAGCTGCCCTTCCATTTCACTAGATACTCCTCATACTGTGTGTTTGTGGTACTTCTTCCCACACAACTATTGAGAATTGCTTCTATCCCCTCCTCTTCAGTAGGTGTAGGAATTTTTAACTATTCTATTGTTGGCTCGTCCTTTGTGCCACCTTCATGATATTTTGTTAAGTTTGAAATGTTGAACATAGGGGAAATATTAATTCCTTCTAGCAACTCTACCTCATATGCATTTCCAGAATCATGCTTCTTCAAAATCTTGCAGGGATCGAACTTATTCATCTTTAACTTATTGTATGTCCCCACTGGAAACCTTTCTTTCCTCAAATGGACCATCACCTTGTCACCAATCAGGAACTCCTTATACCTCCTTTTCTGACCGGCCTTTGCCATGTACTGTAGATTCATCTCGTTGATCTGCTTCTTCACCTCCTCATGTATATTCTTGATTGCTCTACAAAGTCTTCAGCTTCAGGACTTGTAAGATTCTCCTGGTCCATCCTCAATTGTGGAGCAGTGTTTGGACTACCTCCATAAATAATTTGGAATGGTGATCTCATAGTTCTTATGTTGATAGAGTTGTTGTAAGAAAATTTTGCCTTTGGTAAAATCAAATTCCATCCCTTGGGTTTATTTCCTACCAGGCATCTCAATAGGTTACTCGAACTCCTATTCACCACTTGAGTCTACTCATCATTCTATGGATGGTGTGAAGAACTAAACTTCAACTCCATCTTCAATTTCTTCCACAAGGTCCTCCAAAAGTATCCAACAAAATTGGTGTCATGCTCTAAAATAATACTTTTTGGTAAACCATGCAGTATTACCACCTCCCTGAAGAATAAGTCAGCAATGCGGACAATATCATGGGTCTTCTGACATGGGGTGAAATGTGCCATCTTCTAAAACCTGTCAACCACCACAAATATAGAATCATTTCCTCTATGTCCTTGGTAAACCAAGAACAAAATCCATACTATATCCTCCCATGGCCTCTCTGGTATAGTTATCGGCTGATACAACCCTGTATCCTGACTTATTCCTTTAGCTACTTGACAAACTTTGCAACTCTACACAAATTTCTTCACTTCTTGTGATAACTAAGGCCAATAATAATGTTAACTGATAATGGCATTGGTCTTATCTCGACCAAAGTGTCTTTCCTTTCCTCCATTGTGCTTCTCTTTGATCAAATTATCCCTCATGGAGCTCCTTGGAATGCACAATTGGCTTCCCTTAAACAACATATTATCCTAGACTATGAAATCTAGCCAGCTTGTCATGTCTAAAGTAACAGGCTCTTTGCAAGCTTTCCAAACCTCTGCGAAATCAGGATCCTTGGGATACAATGTATTGAGTAACCCAACCATCTCAAACCACATCTCATTCAACAAGTTATGCCTCCTACTTAAGGCATCTACAACAAGTTAGACCTCCCATTCTTGTGCTTCAAAATAGAAGTGTAACTCTATAAAAACTCCACCCATTTCAAATGTCTCTAATTTAATTTTCCTTGACTATTCAAGCACTGCAATGCTTGATGATCAGTATACAAAACAATTTCTTTTAGCAACATATAGTGTCTCCATTTCTTCAATGCTTGAACTATTACATAAAATTCCTGATCATAAATATAATATTTCTTCTTTGCATCATTTAGTTTTTCACTAAAATATACAATGGGCCAACCTTCTTGGCTCAAAAATATCTCTAGTGGCATTACCATTGACGTCACAATCCACCTGAAACACCTTATTGAAATCGAGAAGTGCTAAAACAAGTTGCTTTGTCACCTTCTTCTTCAACATATCAAAACCTTTTATCACTCCAATGCTCCACTTAAACTCTTTTATATCCCCTCTCAATGCTTCAATCAGGGGTGCACAAATTCTACTGAAGTTTCTAATCAACTTTTTAAAAAAGTTAGCCAAACCATAAAAATATCTTACCTTAGTAGTAGTCGTTGGGGTAGGTCATTCTAGAATAGCCTTCACCTTCTCCAGGTCCATTTTAAGATCTTCTGCTCAGACAAAAAACTCCAACTACGCTAACTCCTTCACAAAACTACACTTCTTCAAATTAATTAACATTTTCTCCTCTCTCAACTTCTCAAAAACTCTATGGATATGCATCAAATGCTCCTCCAATGTCTTATTAAATCAAAATATCATCGAGGTACATAATAACAAAATTATCCAAAAATTATTTCAATACCTCATTCATGAGCCACATGAATGTGCTCGGTGCATTGGTTAGCCCAAAAGGCATGACTAACCACTCATACAAGCCTTCTTTGGCCTTCCACTCATCCCCCTCTCTAATCTAGACCTAATGATATCCACTCTTCAAATTAATCTTTGTGAAGTACTTTGCTCCACCCAAGCGGTCCATAAGGTCATTTATACTTGGCAGGGGAAATATGTACTTGATTGTTATCTTGTTTATTGCCTCGGAGTCCATAAACATCCTCCATTCTCCATTCTTCTTTGGTGCTATTACTTAAGGTATCATACATGAACTCAGATCAATCCTTTTATGAACAACTCTTGACCTTTCAATTAAACTCTTCATTTTCTGTTGGAGTCGTTTTGTGGGCTGCCTTATTTGGAAAATTGGCTCCAGGGATCAAGTCAATCGGACAACTGATCTTCCTCACAGGTGGTAAACCCTCATGTAAATTATTAGACATGATGTCCTAAAACTCATTCAATAGACTAAAAACTTCTACAATAACCTCTTCACTATCTTCTTTATCCACTCTATGAATTAAAGAAAAACACATAGGTTCATGTTTCATGCCTTCCAAAAAGTTTCTTCCATCAACAAAACATATTATAGAATTACTACATACCTTCTCTTCCACCTCCTTCTGGGGTTTCAGATTATGGAAATTTCCATCCTTTGTTAGGGTATATGTGTTAGCATGACTATCATTTACATCACACCTATCAAACTGCCATGGCCTCCATAACATCACGTGACATGCATCCATGGGTATGATGTCATGGAATACCTCATCATGGTAACTACCAATCTTGTATTTCACCAAACACTTCTCACTAACTAAAAATTTGTGATCATTATTTAACCAGGCTATCTGATATAGCTATGGATGTCTTTCCCTCTTCAGCTTCAACTTTGTAACCATCTCTTTGAACACTAGATTATCAATGCTTCCACTATCAATAATCACATCACAACACTTGTTTTCACATTTGCATATGGTTTAGAACAAACTCTTCCTCTAATCTGGTTCTTTTTTCTCATCCATCAGGGTTCTCCTAATAACTAGAGCTTTTCTCCTCTCAGCATCAATAGAATTTTTAGATTGCGATTCTTCATCTGCATGTGCCACCCACTGTGTATGGCCTTCATTTCTTCAGCATGTCTTTACTTCATGTTGTGGACATTCATAGGCTCTATGCCCTTCTTCACCACATTGGAAATAGGTTCCTCTGAAACCTCTTCTCTCAGACCCTTGTCTAGGCCTTCCTCTTCTTCTTCCTCACTGTTCACCATTGTTTTAATCATAGGGGCAATGAAAATTATCACCCTTTTGATTTCAGCTGGTATCCACTTTATCATTTTTTTTTCGATCTTCATTTCGGCTTCCAAAAGATTTTCCACCACCTCTACTACCTTAGGCTTTTTATTTTTGCTTACCTTCAAATCTTTTATTTAGCTTCTCCATTTTCAATGCAAATTGATATGCCTCCTTAATAATGACCATTTTGACCAGACTCGTCTCCTCTTTAATACTTAGTTGTAACCCATTAAGATAACGGGTGACTTTCTCCTTGTTGGCCTCTACATGGTCTATTCTGATAATTGTCTTGTAAAATTCTTTTGTATACTCCTTCATAGACTTGATACCTTGCTTCAATCCTTGCAATTTCTTCAGTAGATCCAACTCGTAGTCCATGGGATTGAATTACTTCTTCAACTTCTCAACCATGCGATCCCATCTAGTGATCTTTTCCTTTCCTCTCCTATTTCTATCTAGCTAGACCTCTTTCCACCAAATAATAACATGACCTTTCAGCTTCATTTTTTCAAACTTGACCCAATTTGGGCCTTCCATCTCTTCATATTCAAAATATTCCTCCAACTCATTTATCCAACCGATCAACTCTTCTGGGTTCAGATTTCCAGAAAACTAGAGACTTCAATTTTGGGTCTCTTCCCAATTTGGGAAATGGCCCTCAACAATTAATATTGATCTTGATCTATTGCTTCTACTTTTTCTTCAGATTTATCTTCAACCTCTTCTTTGACTTCACTTTCTCTTCTATTCAGATTAAACCCTCTTCTTAGCTCTTCTTGCAACGCATCAATCTATCTCTGGAGGGCTCTCAAACCCTCATTTTCCAAAGAATTTCTACCACCATGCACCACTCTTGGAGGCATCTTGACTATGATCCCACAATCACAAGTCCTAGTATGAACTGTGTCACGTTCGATGATCTATCCACACACTCAAAAACAACCCGCTCTGATACCAGTTGATGAGGGAAAAAATTGAGAAACAAAAAACCACAATGAATAGAAATAAAAGACATGAAAAATTATATTATTATTATCCGAAAAACATTAAATTACAATCTAGAGGAATAAATCCTCATAGGCTACAACACAGAGCTTCAAAGTTTTCTAGAAACCCTTTACAAGGCAAATTATCCAACTCCAAAACTCAACTCCCAAAAAATCACTCTCCAAAAACTAAAACAAGTTTCCTCAAATGAGTCCTAAATATATTCTATTTCGTTTGGATCCAAAATTAAAATATAGAAATTATCATTTGGCAAACAAATGCCAAAACATGAAATTGGAAATTTGAAAATTTAGCCAAATTCGAAAACTAGAAACTTTTCGAAAAAATGTCCAACTTCTAGCAGCCATAACTTTTGATCTGAGAATTATATTGACACATTTTTTGAACCATTGAAAATCTCTTTAAGTGAATAATATGCTAAGAATTCTCTCTGCCAATTCCTACCATTTTCGGGGCTGTTCGAAACCATTTAATGCCTCAAATCTGACTTAAGAGAAAAAAAATTCAGTTTTTCGAGAAACTGAAACTTGAATAACTTTCAAACCATAGATGATTTTAACCTGATTCTTTCACCAAAGTTCTTATTTTTTCATTTTCAAGATTCCTCCAAAATTCAGGCTCCATTTTCTTTCAAATAAAAACTTTCTATTTTTGGTAGTAGGCTAGAAAAAGCAGCTTGACAATTTTGATAGTTAGAATCTCTTATTCATCCAAATGGGTATCCAGAAATGCAGAAACATTAAAATAAAACTAACTAGAAAAAGGAATTTTTTTTGGGTGATTCATGATTACCCTTACACCACTGGATGCTCTTGCATCAATTATGCCTTTGATAATCCATTTTCTTATAATGATTATCTTTTTGAAAAATTATATGGTAGAGAAGAAATTGAGGAGGCTCTCGATGGTTTCCTTATCCTAAGTCTTCTAAACCATTGTTTTGTCAAAGGATAATCAATATAATGCGTAATCCATTTAGTTGTGATGACCTTGATGTATTGGATGAAACTCTTGATGACTTCATCCCTCCCTCTAAATCATCCTCTAAATCTCAAAAATATCACAAGGATATTATCATGCATGACAATTCACTTTATGAACCTTTACCTTCTATCAATCTTATTTATGAAGAAGCTTTTGTGAAAAAATAAGTTTGTGTGGATGACCATCCTCTTTATCAAGCTTTACTTTCTAGAGAAGATGCCCTAATGAACCATGATAATTCCTCTCCTAAATACTCTCTTGATCATGAGGATAATTTGGTGCAAGAAGATATTATTAGCACTTCTTTTAGAAACTTTCCTCTTAAAGATGAAGTTTAGAAAATTGATGCTGATCTTTCTCCTAAAATATGTCTCTCCCATAAGACTATCCTAGAAGAAGAGGATGATGGAAATTTATTTACCCTCTCCCAAATTTAGCCCTACCAATAAGGGCACATTGGTGCAAGAAGAGGTTATGAGCACTTGTTCCAAAGGTCTCCCTCTTAGGGATAATTTTTTTGTAGAATGATGTCTATCCTCAAATGTACCTCCCCCATGAGGATAATTTAGTGCAAGTGGATGATATTGTATCTACCTTTCCTAGTGATACCATATCTTCTTTTCATTTTAAGGAGTTTTCCACTAGAGATACAACATTAATAAGTTATGTCTATCCTTCTCCTAAAGCTTGTCTTACCCATTAAGATACTTTGGTGCAAGAGGATGAAATCTTTAGTAATTTCCTTAATTCTCTCCCTTCTAAAGATATATCCTTGGAGAAATAAGAGCTTAATCAAGTCGATACCATTCAAGTTTTTAGTTAGGAGAAGCCTAATGCCAAGAATCCTCATAACATCTTGAAAATTTCAAGATACATATGTGAAAGAGGTTCTATGGAAAGACAACTAGAACAAAAATATAGTTCTGAAATACGCCAAACACTTAATGCTTGTGTCAAAAAGAAATATTCCAATGTTCTTCTCACTTCCCTTCCTTCCCCCCACATCTTAAGTGAAATGTTGATACAAGACCCAATCTTTTTAAGAAACTCCATTGTATCTTAGCTAATATTTCCCTTTGGGACTTGATTCAGACCTCACCTTCATACCATAAGTTGATTCAAGAAGCCTTACAAAGGGTGTTTCCTCATCCTTCTTCTAAACTAAATGATATTACATTCTCACAAGATGAATTGCCTTCTATAGAGGTTAAAAAATAGAGATAACCCCTTATGATTACTCATCGCATTTATGAACAAAACATAAGAGGTACCTTAATTGATAACAGGTCAACACTTAACATTTGATTTGTTGACTTATTAAACAAGCTAAATTGGGATCATTCTTCTATTCAACCCAACCCTCTTTATGTTTGTGGCTTTGATAATGTTCCTAGAAAGTCACTAGGTATATTTATATTACCTATCAAAGTAGGACCCATAACTTTACCTATACTCTTATTCATGTCATGCCCAACCATATTAATTATAACCTTCTTCTAGGTAGACCATGGATTCATGCTATGAAAGAAGTCCCTTCTACACTTAATCACACAATAAAATTCATATATAACAATGATATTCATACAACCAAGGTTGATCCTAATCCTTATTATTTTGTTCATGATGAAGTAGGATGCATTTATCCCTTTAATAATATGATTCCTTCAAAAACATAATCTCTTATCAATGATGTTTCCTTAGAAAAGAATCATAATACATTAGACTGTATACCTTTCTTCAATGGGTATAAGATCCCTCAATCTAAGAAAGAAGCCTTGAAGGAGCCTTGTGTGTCATTTATCCAATCTTCTTCTAAAACAATTCTCACCCCTCCTAACAACACATATCTTGATGATGATGAGGGATCTTTAAATTTTGATACTAGGAATGAACCCTCTCCACTAGACATTTCAACATCTACAAATGGATACAACGGACATGGTTTAGGATATGTGCAACAAAGTTCTGATGGTCATGAGAAATCTACATCATACTTTTATAAAGAAGGTTTAGGTTTCCAAAGCCCTCCTTTGTCTACATGCCATCCCCCATTGTTTGATACATCTATGTCTTCTTACAACTTCTTATCACAAGCATTTTGTGTGAGATTCTTAAAGTCAACTTGATTACTCTCCCTTTAAAGAATCAAAGAAAGAATCTTAATAAAAATCAACACAATCCTTATTTTTGCAAGTATCATCAAGTCCCTGGCCATGCCACTAATGAATGTCATAATTTAGCAAATAAAATTCAACAACTTATTGGAACTGGTACCATTCATATACAAGATGATAGTGAGTTGGACTATCATCTTATTCCTTCTACATAACATTAGTATTTATTATGTTGCTCCTCATTATGTGACATTGGTAGATTACCTATTGGGGGCTCATTTTCATTTATGGTGGTACAATTCATGTGCAATCATACTCTGGTAGCAACAAAATAGCTTATTTTGTATCTATTAGACAGTTCAAATAACTGAAAGATAACTGAGAGGGGGGAAAATCAATTGTCAGAGATTACCTGAACCATTAGCAATTAAATATTTAATACCAGAACCCAAAACATTAATACCAAAATGCTTAAACCAAATACCAAAATAGCAATTAAACCAATTAAGCATAAACAATAATCACAAAATAAATACCATCCATATGACACCAAGATTTGTACGTGGAAAATCCGGTAAAGGGAAAAACCATGGTGGGAAGCCTGCCCACAATCAGATAATACTTATGCAGTAAGTATGTGAATTACAATTGAGGGGCCTGCACTTGCAGGAAGGCCAAGAGCCTAGAGCGCACTTCTCATCACAAAAGGAGTCTCACTGACTACATAGCAATCCATATTACAATTCGGAGAAGTGTTGAACTACAAAAGATAGCATCTCCTATGCTTGAGTACAATTCCAATTAAGCTCAATACAGGAGGACTAAATCCTCTTACATAAACCCAATTTGATCTCCAATGATCAACCAAATCCTCTACCTAAATGATATTACATTATTCGCACATTACATCCCTTGACCATGACCTCTAACATAACCATGATTATCTACAATAAGATCTTACATCTATATATACAAACCCTCGACCATAAACAATTAGGTCGGTCACCAGATAATAAAATAATTACATAATTACAAACCATGTCGGCCTTAGATGAAACAAATAATATCCAGCACATAAGACATCCCAAAATAACATCGAGAGGTCCAATCCACACATTACATTAAAGGCGATCCATAACCTAGATCAACCGGGACCTAGTATAGGTCCACACGCTACAACAATGATCACCATCCGCCAAGTCTTGAACATGATCACCAAAAGCATCCTGAAACTCCACTAGAAGCTTCACCAACACCACTTATGCAATTCTTCAAAGATATTCATCAAAAGCTCTGCCGGTGAAACCCTCATCAGAACCAGAAACTAAGATTCTAAACAAACATGATAGCATCTGATAATTAGACCAAAACCAACTTACTAAATATGATCATGAGTATCATGAACAAGCCAATTCCATAACCAAATCATACCAGAGCCTACCGGATCATGTTGGATCCAAATCAACCAGAAACCACTCAACCTATCAGGACCAAAAGGGTTTTGATAAAGCATCCAAACAACTAGTGTTGGCATCAATGACAAAACATCAATGCAACACATAATCAATTCCACCAAATGGCCAACAATCTCCCCCTTTGGTATTGATGGAAACACTAGATGTGAAAAATATCTAAGTACCAAGAAATGCCAAACAAGTCTCCCCCTATGTAAGACATCCAACAATCTCCCGCATGCAGCTCTAAAGTAAAAACCAAACTCCCCCTATGAATAATATCTCTGTAAAACTCCAAATTTCTCGCTTTTTCTTTTTCTTTTTCACTTCCTTTTTCACATCAATATCACTCCCCCTTTGACATCAATGCCAGAAATCTAACAAAAATATCAAAGCAAAAAAACAAACCACTGAATCACAAAGCTAACTACTCCCCCTAAGCAGTAGCATCCCCACATCAGTGTCAGAATGAATAGTATCTCTGATAATGCATACCAGATTGATGCCAAACCGCATCAATCAAGTCTCTACTGGAGGGGTAAAAACTCTCAATCTGTCTCTTAGATACTCAAATGATTCCTTGGGCAAAGGTTTAGTGAAAATATCTGCAATCTACTCTTTAGTGTTCACATAAACTAGTCTAACTTCACTTGCTTCCACCTTTTCCTTTAAAAAACTATACTTGATAGATATGTGCTTTGTCTTAGAATGAAATATCAGATTCTTTGATATATCAATAGCAACTGAGTTATCATAGTGAATAACTATCGGTGCATCACAATCCACCTTTATATCCTTCAACATTTTCTTCATCCATAAAACCTATGTATAGTTAGTAGCAACAACAACATACTCAACTTCATCAGTAGATAAATAAGTACATGACTATTTCTTGCTAATCCATGAAACCAACTTCTTTCCAAGAAAGAAATCTCCACCGGAGGTACTTTTCCGGTCATCAACATCTCCAGCCCAATCAACATCAGTTTAGAATCTCCCATACCAAATTTCTGCAACAATTCCTTAGCATATTTAGTTTGACAGATGAAAATACCTTTGTTAGTCTAAGTAATCTGCAAACCTAAGAAAAATTTGATCTCTCCAATCAGAGACATCTCAAATTCTTTCTCCATATTCTTAGAGAATTCTATGCACAACTTATCCTCACCTCCAAAAATAATTCCATCAACAAATACTTCAATAACCAGTACATCATCATGAGTGATTTTATATATAATTTACTGTCAGCACTACCCTTTGTAAAACCAAGCTTCAAAATATATTTATCCAACCTTGCATACCAAGCTCTAGGTGATAGTTCTGATACTTAATGTAAAGTACAGATGCCAATAGCTAACAAGATGAGAGGGGGGGGCTGAATCATACAAACTTAATCTTCCATAAAAACAACAGATTCAACCTCGGTAACTTATACTTCAGCAATATAACCAAAACTGCTAAACATGCAAACTCATAAGAATATAATCATCATAACACTCATAACACCAGATTTAACATGGAAACCCAAATAGGGAAAAACCACTGTGGGATTTTGGACCCACTAAGAAATATACTCTTCTAGAGTATGCTCGGTTAAAAGAAAATCCTGTTAAAGATTACAAACACATTGCTAGATGTGACCCGGTTAAGGGATTTCCCTCAGATCTGTTAGGATCTTCACTTTGTTAGAAGTGACTTGTCAAAGAATTTCAAACACTCATTTATAATGTTACCTTGCTAGAGGGTTTACATATAAGACTGTTAAGTCCACTCGGTTAAGAGATTTTCTGTCACTTACAAAATAACAGTAATAAAAATCTATCTGCAACTTCACATCTAAAACTGCTAAAGTAGATTCTTATTTGCTCAAAATAATCTAGTCATAAGACTTATCTTGTCCCTCTGCTAGGCTCTCTACTCTGTTATTCAAACAGGTCTTCAAGCTTCTGTGCTTGGTAATCACTATGTAGCATCCCTGTGCATACACTTGCCCGCATGCATTGTTTATCAACAATTCCTCATTTATAAACAATTTCTAATCACTTAATCTCCTTGATCACATGTCCCATGATCAATCTTAGCCATCAGATCTTCAAACTTGACTAGGTTCAATGTATCCTTTCGATCTGAAAATGTTTCACCTTGCCTCGGGACTTGTAGTCCTTTCTTGGAACTTGCACAAGGTAATTGCGGTTCAATCTGTGCTGTAGATCTTCCTGCCAATTTTCCTTTGCCATAGATCCTTAACAAACTTCATGCACAACATACCAATCATTTATACATCTCCATCTAATCATTGTCCTTCATTAAATAATGCTTTTATCCATCCAATGTGCACTATCATAACTCGATTGCAACTCGGTAAATACTAAACTTTACTCGGTAGACATTTCGCCTTCATTAACCGATATCGATAACCTTAGGGTTTACCAACTAGGTTCTTTGCTTGGTTGCATAATATAGTATTAACCTTACAATCAACAACATATGTAGAATATCAAAACAATCTAAACATCATGATCTCATCATTGTCTAACTCGGTAATAGTTTCCCATTGAATAACTTATTTCTCCTCTTATTCATCACATTCTTTTTGTGTCTTTTACTGACATCTTAATTCTCTTCAAATCAATCTTCTCAAGATATGGCAACATCATACTGAATCAGATAATCAATCTCTTGACATCAATGACAAAATAATGTTATAAAGATAGTTATCATCCTTCTTCAGTTATATCAATAATCTTCAACAACCTTCTCAATATCCTTCATCAATATCAACAATCTCCTAATATTGAAATGCCAACAATCTCTCTTACTGTAATACCAACAATCTCCCCCTTTGGCATTGATGGCAAAACCAACAATTAAATGGTAATACCAACAAGATATTCAAATTGATTCAGATTCAGATTGCTGTTAGACTTCTCTGGTTATCCTTGATCTGTTGTCTTCTAAAGTCTTCTCCATTTTTCATTAGGCTTCTGAGCTGTTGACTTGCATTTAGTCTTCTCCGATTTTGCAATTTTCTCCCCCTGTCATTAGTCTTCTATTATTCATCATTTAGGGCTTTCATTCAGTCAACCATTTAGTCTTCTAACCATTTATTCTTCTCCCCCTTTGACAACAATGCAAAAAAGTAAAAGAACTAAATCATGATTTCTTCCTTTGTGAAGTGTTTTGCCTTGCTGTGTATCATCTCAGTCTCGGTCAGATCAACTTGTCTCTATTCACTTTTTCTTTCACACCTTTAGAAAAAACCTTCTAAAGTGCATAAATTAGCATCAATCCACACATAATATTTTGTAGATTCATCGAATTGATGCTTTCACCAAACTCAGTCAGTGAGTAGAAGATAGGGGTAGGACCGCTAACTTGCTTCTGAGATACTCAAAAGTGTCCCTTGGCAATGGCTTTGTGAAGATATCTGCTAATTGTTCCTTTGAACTGATATATTCCAGCACAACTTTCTTCTCCTGAACTTCTTCTCTAAGATAATGATACTTTATAGATATATGCTTTGTCTTAGAGTGCATTACTGGATTCTTTGAAATGTTAATGGCACTAGTATTATCACAGAATATAGTTACTGGCTCAGTAACTTTCTCATTTATACCTTCCAACAGTTGTTTGATCCATGCTATATTGGTACAATTCAATGCTGCAGCAACATATTCAGCTTCTGTTGTAGACTGAGAAATACATCCTTGTTTCTTGCTAAGCCAACTTACTAGTCTTTCTCCCAAAAAGAAAGCTCCACCACTTGTGCTTTTCCTGTCATCAATGTTGTCTACCCAATTAGCATTAGTATAAACTTTTAACTCAAAACCATTTCTCTTTTCATATACTAAGCCATAATCTTCAGTGCCTCTTAGGTATCTGAAAATTCTCTTGATTGCAGTCATATGTGTTTCCTTGGGATCTGCAGAGAATCTTGCTACAATACCTACTACATGTGCTATATCTGGTCTACTATACACAACATATTGCAATTTTCCAATCATAGATCAGTAAAGTGTCTCATCAATAGATGCAAATTCATCATTCTTTGATAATTTACGGTTTGTAGTCATAGGAGTACTTACTGGTTTAGAATCCTCCTTTCCAAATTTATTCAAGATTGACTTTATGTACTTGGATTGAGTAATGAAAATCTCATCTTTCATTTGCAGTATCTGTAAACCTATAAAATACTTTATCTCACCGATTAGTGACATCTCAAATTCTTTGCACATTTCATTACCAAAATTCTTGCATAGAGAATCATTTCCACAAAATATAATGTCATCAACAAATATGGCTAAGATCAGTATTCCATTGTCCTCATCTTTCTTCATGTATATATTGATGTTTTTACTTGTCCTTATAAAACCAATCTTGATTAAATAAGAGTGCAATATTTCATACTATGCTCTAGGTGCTTGTTTCAGACCATATAAAGCTTTGTTCAGTTTGCATACCTGATCTTTACTCTTGTCTTCAACAAATCCTTCAGGTTGTTCAATGTAAACTTCTTCTTCTAGTATACCATTCAAAAATGCAGATTTAACATCCATTTGATATATCTTGAAATTTTTGAAAGCATCATATGCCAACAATGTTCTTACTCCCTCAAGTCTAGCCACAGGTGCAAAAGTCTCACCATAATCTATTCCTTCTTCTTGAGCATAACCTTTGCAAACTAGTGTTGCTTTGTTGCAAATGACTTCACCTTTCTCATTTAGCTTGTTTCTGAAAATCCACTTAGTATCGATTACATTTTTGTCCTTCGTTCTTGGGATCAGTGTCCATGTGTCATTCTTTTTTATTTGATCAATCTCTTCTCTCATAGCATTTACCCAATCTTCACTGTTAAATACCTCTTTCACTATTCTCGGTTCAAATTCAGATATCAAACATGTGTTCTGTCTCAGTTTGTTCCTTGTCATCACTAGATCATCCTTATATCCTATAGTCTGACTTGATGCATGATATCTTCTGACATATTTGGCTAATATAGGCTCAGTAGGTTCTGTATGATCTTCTTCATCACTCAGTAATTGGACATTATCTTCATTTTCTTTAGCAGCTTTCTCGGTAGGACTTCTCGGTTGAACATAAACAAATTCTTCATAATCTTCTGGTTCTTTGGAATTTCCTTCATCATTTCTTTATGCAAATTCATCAATTTTCACATTTGCAATTTCTACTATTTTGTTAGATGATTTGATAAGACATTTAAATGCTTTACTTCTAAAAGAATAACCAAGAAATGTTCCTTCTTCACTTTTTTGATCAAACTTTCCATTTCTGTCATCTTTGTGAACATAGCATCTACTTCCAAAGATTTTAAAATAACTTACATTAGGTTTCTTGTCATACCAGATCTCATATGGTGTCTTCATAGTTCCTTTCTTCAATTGAACTCAGTTCAGGGTGTAAACTACAGTGTTGATTGCTTCTCTCCAAAATGTTTGAGGTACCCTCTTTTCTATCATCAGGGTTCGGACACAATCCATAATTGATCTGTTTCTTCTTTCGGCTATCCCATTTTGTTAAGGTGTTCTCGATGCAGATACTTGCCTCTTTATACCATGATCATTGCAGTATAAGTTAAATTCATCAGAAGTGAATTCTCCTCCTCTATCAGATCTAAGACATTTCAGTTGTCTTCCTGTTTCATTTTCAACTCTTGCCTTGTACCATTTGAACATTTGAAAAGCTTTTGATTTTTCTTTTAAAAACATGACTGACATCATCCTTGAGTAATCATCCACAAATAATATGAAATATTTATCACCATAATAACTTTGAACTTTCATAGGACCACAAAGATTAGTATGTACTAGATCTAAAATTCCTTTAGAAGTATAGGACTTACTTGTAAGGCTTGATCTTGTCATCTTACCCATCTAGCATCCTCAGCACATAGCATTCTCTGGTTTTTCAAGACTCGGTAGACCTCTTACTCGGTGCTTCTTACTTATTTTGATTAGATTATCAAAATTTACATGACAACACCTTTTATGCCATAACCAGGTATCATCTATCTTCGCATAAAGACACTTTTTCCTAGTTGAGTCAAGATGAAATGTATTACCTTTTGTTTGTGTCCTAGTAGCAGCTAACTTTCCATGCTTGTCATGAACTTTGACAACTCCTTTATGAAATTCTCTTTGGTATCCTGTATTGTTTAGCTGTGCTACACTCAACAAATTGTATTTCAAACCTTCAGCCCAGTATACATCATCACATTTAGCATTGTCAAGAAGTTTTATAGATCCTTTACCTTTCACCAGACATGGTGCATCATTACCAAATCTTACATAGCCTCCATCATAGTCTTCTAATTTAACAAACTTGTGTTTATCACCTATCATATGATGTGAGCATCCACTATATATGATCCAAGAATCATTATTATTTATGTGAGATATTAGAGATTTTTCTTCATACCTCTCTTCATCAGATCCATCCTTAATAGCCACATAAACAACTTCCACAGTATCAATTTCATCAAATTTGTCATCATTGGATTCCTCATCAGCTACTAGACATGTCTTTCTATCTCTCCTTCTAAAGTCTCGGTGTCCTCTGTATTGATTATCTTTCTGCCTGTTATCTCGGTATTCTCTCTTTTCACTAGATTCTTTGTCAGGGAAGTTAGAAGCCATATGTCCTATCTTATCACAATTGAAACATTTTAAAGGTAGCTTCCCTTTATACTTACCTTTTCCTCCCGGTAACCTTCTGGCTAATAATGCTTCAAACTCTTCTTGCTTCTTGATTTCCTCATACAGTTTGTGCACTTCTTCCATGTTCTTACGAAATCTTTCACTTGCTCCACTGTGATTCCTTTCAGAGTACTTACTCATTCTATCATTGTAATCATCAGATTCACTAATATGAAGAGAATTGAATGCAGATTCAACTTTATTTACCGAAGACCCACTGTTATCAAAATTACTTAACTCAAATGCATGTAGCTTACCAATAGTAGCATCTAAAGAAACTGGCATGTTAGGTACAGACCTCAATTCATTGATTGCAGAGACTCGAATAGCATAGGCTGGTAGAAGGGTTCTCAACAACTTACTTGTTATATCCTTTTATTCAATAGTTCCACCTGCTCCTTTAATTTGATTGACAATCTCCTTTAGTTTGTATTGTATTGGGTTATGTTCTCACCTTCATTCATCCTCATGGATTCAAGTTGTCCTCTTAGACTATCTACTTCTGCTCTTTGAACATGTTCATCACCTCCATACATAGATATGAGCTTAGTCCACATTGTTTTTGCATCATTACAACCTTCTAGATCATTAAACTCCGAGTCAGTCAATGCTGATGTTATTTCAATCATAGCTTGAATATGTTCTTGCTTTGCCTTTATCTCTTCCAGGGTCATAGGGTTGGTGCTTGGTGCAATATAATCATTCTCCAGATAATATGTTGCATATTCTCCAATTCCTAATAAATGTAGCTTCATTCTTTTCTGCCATGTGGAGAAAATTGACTTGTTCAGCTTCGGTGCATCCCTTTTATACATCTTCGGATCTTTGCCTCAAGTACCTTTAAACTTTTTCTACCAGAGTCCAAAGATCTGATACCAATTGATAGTTATGATACTTAATGTAAAGTACAAATGCCAATAGCTAACAAGATGAGGGGGGGGTGAATCATACAAACTTAATCTTCCATAAAAACAATAGATTCAACCTCGGTAACTTATACTTGAGAAATATAACCAAAACTGCTAAACATGCAAACTCATAAGCATATAATCATCATAACACTCATAACACCAGATTTAATGTGGAAACCCAATAGGGAAAAACCACTGTGGGATTTTGGACCCACTAAGAAATATACTCTTCTAGAGTATGCTCGGTTAAAAGCAAATCTTGTTAAAGATTACAAACACATTGCTAGATGTGACCCGGTTAAGGGATTTCCCTCAGATCTGTTAGGATCTTCACTTTGTTAGAAGTGACCTTGTCAAATGATTTCAAACACTCATTTAGAATGTTACCTTGCTAGAGGGTTTACATATAAGACTGTTAAGTCCACTCGGTTAAGAGATTTTCTGTCACTTACAAAATAATAGTAATAAAAATCTATCTGCAACTTCACATCTAAAAATGCTAAAGCAGATTCTTATTTGCTCAAAACAATCTAGTCATAAGACTTATCTTGTCCCTCTGCTGGGCTCTCTACTCTGTTATTCAAACAGGTCTTCAAGCTTTTGTGCTCGGTAATCACTATGTAGCATCCCTATGCATACACTTGCCTACATGCATTGTTTATCAACAATTCCTCATTTATAAACAATTGCTAACCGCTTAATCTCCTTGATCACATTTCCCATGATCAATCTTAGCCATCAGATCTTTAAACTTGATTAGGTTCAATGTATCCTTTCGATCAAGAAATGTTTTACCTTGCCTCGGGACTTGTAGTCCTTTCTTGGAGCTTGCACAAGGTTATTGCGATTCAATCTGCGCTGTAGATCTTCCTGTCGATTTTCCTTTGCCATAGATCCTTAACAAACTTCATGCACGACATACCAATAATTTATACATCTCCAGCTAATCATTGTCCTTCATTAAATAATGATTTTATCCGTCCAATGTGCATTGTCATAACTCGGTTGCAACTTAGTAAATACTAAACTTTACTCGGTAGACATTTCGCCTTCATTAACCGATATCGATAACCTTAGGGTTTACTGACTAGGTTCCTTAGGGTTTACTGACTAGGTTCTTTGCTCGGTTGCATAGTATAGTATTAACCTTCCAATCAACAACATATGTAGAATATCAAAACAATCTAAACATCATGATCTCATCATTGTCTAACTTGATAATAGTTGCCCATTGAATAACTTATTTCTCCTCTTATTCATCACATTCTTTTTGTGTCTTTTACCGACATCTTAATTCTCTTCAAATCAATCTTCTCAAGATATGGCAACATCATACTGAATCAGATAATCAATCTCTTGACATCAATGACAAAATAATGTTATAAAGATAGTTATCATCCTTCTTCAGTTATATCAATAATCTTCAACAACCTTCTCAATATCCTTCATGAATATAAACAATCTCTTGATATTTAAATGCCAACAATCTTTCTTACTGTTATACCAACACTGGGTGCTTGTTTCAATCCATATAAATCTTTCCTTAACCTGCAAACCATATTTGTATCATCTGATAGTGAAAAACCATTAGATTTCTCAATATAAACTTCCTCATCAAGATCCCCATTAAAAAATGCAGATTTAACATCCATCTGATAAACCTTGTAGTTTTTATAAATAGCATAGGCAAGAAATAATCTTACAACTTCAATCCTAGCTAAAGGTGCAAAAGTCTCTCCATAATCAATTCCTTCCTTCTGAGAATATCCTTTACAAACCAATCTAACCTTATTACTTATAACTTGACCATCCTCATTCAATTTATAGTCACTCTTATAATCAATACCTCTCAGAAGGAATAGAGGTATTAGGTTTTGAGGAATTGAAGCACTTGTATGGGGATGACTTGGATTTTGCAGAACCTTGGAAAGATTGTAAGGAATCAGAAAAATCTTATCTCAATCTAAGGGCAAGTCAATGAAGGCTAACTCCTAAGTCGTAACAATCACTATCAGATAGGAAGAAATGAGAAGGCATATAGAGAAGAGTTGACACAATGCCTCAATTACTAATACCAGTTCAACTTGTGAAATTAAACATACCTCATTAATTGCCAGTTTACTTCTTGTCATTGCTCCATTATTCTTATCCCCAATGATCTAATCTTCTGAATGATTCAATCTCACATACCTAGGAGTCCTTTGAATCACTGTTCCTCTTCCCTGATCTTTAGTTTTTTATAATTCTCTGATATTGCCAGAGTAACTGGTTCAACACTCTATTCTGGTAAAGGTGCTACCAGTTTAGATATAATCATTTCCACTGCTAGTTCCTTCTCATAAACTCTGATTTGACTTATGTTCAGCTCATCTACTTTGATATTAACACTCTCCACAATTCTCTGCATTCTCTTGTTATAACATCTATATGCTTTGCTCTCATTAGAATAACCAAGAAATATTCCTTCATCACAACTAGGATCAAATTTCCCAATGATATCATCTCTCCTGATATAACATTTTCTACCAAATATTCTGAAATAATTAACTATAGGTGTATTCCCAAACCATAATTCATAAGGTGTCTTACCGTTTTATCCTTTGATATGTACTTTGTTGAACGTATAAACCGTTGTGCTCACTGCTTCTCTCTAGTAGATATGAGGTAGACTAGCTTCCATCATCATTGTTCTAGCAACATCCAAGATAGTTTTGTTCTTCTTTTCCACAACTCCATTCTGCTGAGGTGTCCGAGGAGCAGAAAATTGTCTTCTTATACCATGCTTCTCACAAAAGCTATTAAACTCACTGGATGTGAATTCTCCACCATGATCTAACCTCAAACATTAAATCTTCAATCCTTTCTTAGTTTCCACTTTAGCCTTAAATATTTTAAACTTTTCAAATGCTTCAGGTTTTTGTTTTAAAAAGGTAACCCACATCATTCTAGAATAATAATCAATGATTAGTATGAAATATCTATCACCTTGAAAACTTGTAACTATAGTAGGGCCACACAAATCAGTATGAATAAGATTAAGAACATCATTCGATTTATCTTTTATACTCCTAAAAGAGGTTCTAACCTGTTTACCCATTTGACATTCTTTACATAGCAGATTATAGGGCTTCATAATCTTAGGTATATCCCTAATTGCCTTAGTTGAACTGATCTTTACAATGCAATCAAAATTTACATGACACAACCTTTTATGCCATAGCCAAATCTCATCAATCTGTGTAATCAAACATGTCTTCTCACCGGAGTTCAAATGAAATATGTTACCTTTTGTTTGTGTACTGGTTGCAATCTCCAAACTAGATCTGTTAATGATTTTGCATTTTCCATCCTTGAACTGTAATTGAAATACCTTATCCACTAATTGTCCTACACTCAAAATATTATGCCTTAAACCTTCAACATAATAAACATTGTCAGTATTGTTCTTACCATCCAATAATATAGTTCCTTTTCCTTTTATCATACATGCCTTGTCATCTCCAAATCTAAACAGACCACCATCAAATTCTTGCAAAGATAGAAACTTCCCTTTATCTCTAGTCATATGATGTGAACAACCACTATCAATTACCCATTCATCATTGTCTTCAATTTTAGCAGCAAGTGCCTTCTCTTTAGATACATTCTCTTCCAGTGTTGGATCATCTTCCTTGATAGCCAAGAACACCCATTCCTTTCTATTGCTGCAACCACTAGCAGAATCTTCTGTTGGTTTGATACAGAGGTCGAAAGCAGTAGGGTGATAAACCCACCTACACTCCTTGGTCTTCTTTATCTTGAGTCTTCCTCAAGGCTAAAACTCACACCTCAACTATGAAATCAAACTCTTATCCCTAATAAGGATTGGCACAAAACTTCCACACACTTCCTAAGACCTATCAAGATCTTCCACAATGGTGTTTTGAGGCGCAAGACAAGTATTGGCTTTTAAGGTTTAAACAAACCTATCGGCATAGGTCTACCGACACAGGTTTACCGATACAAGTCTATTGGTTAGTAGCCCTATTTCACTATCTTTTTGGAATTTTCTCCAGATAACACCAAACAACACCCTAAACAAATTTAGGTTTCAGACACCCTTTTGGGATTACTATCAGATTCCAAAAGATTGGGATTCCACCCTATTCCTGCACTCTTCAACACCTACTTGGGTCACAGGCCTAATTGATCAGGTTAGACCAATTTCACAAAGGAGGTATATGAGAATGGGATCACCAAAAGGTTCCAACTCTTTAGGAAGTTTCTTCTATGTTCAAATGCTCCAATTCCATCAATTCAACTCATCATCTCATCATTTTTCATTGTATGTTTAATGAAACTCATCTAGTCTAATCTAAACCCTCAACCAGTTTAGACTAGGTTTTGGTGGTAGTGTACCCACCAACTCCTCTGACCTCGCCCCTCTAGAATCTCAAAATACATGTCCCTAATTGCATTATACCTATGGCCATCGGATCCCAATGAGTGGATTGCGAGTTAGGGTCTTATTTGCATTACAACCCTTGAAAATGGAGGGTTTCAGACCTGCAGAGGATAAAACGCTTATAACTTCCACTAAAATTTACTTCAAGAGGTCAGATCAAATGCATTGGAAGGGTGTTTCAGGTTTCTCTCTAACTAGATAAAAAATTCATCTGTAGATCTCATGCTCTGTACGAATAGTACGAAAAATATCACTATTATGGCTAAATCAAACTTGTTCTATTCACTTTCTCCACCAAACTTTACAAAAATTTTGACTCTTCTTTTCCTACGGTTGTCCAAGCATATATTAACCTTTTCCAATGTCCATAACCAACTTTTGAATAGTTAGGACCGTTGGAGAAGTAGTTGGCATCCTACTGGCAACTTTGAAAAGTTGCTTGACAATAAATGCAACTTGACAACAAATGCAACATTTTGCAACTTAGGACAACATTAGTGATTAACCACCTAGACCTTATGGAAACACATCCAAGGTCATTATTTGTCATTTTTAGACTCCAAACAACTAAGATAACATCCTAGACATACTAACATTCAAAATCCAAATTCCAAGCCTTCATGGCCTAATAGACCTCTAGGTTTATATGCTCACCTAAGAGATTATTGACCAAAAAAATAGGCATTCACTTACATCAAGGGTGATCATTGATCCAACCCATTATTACATCACAAATGAACATGTAAACACCACCATGTGCTTTAAAATAGATGTGTAATGGAATGTGCTCTGCACCACGGTTCACCATAAGAATCAGTAATACCTTCCTCATCCGCTATGTAGCATGAGTTGTATATGTTTTTCCTGTACTTATACTTGTTTTGATATCTAGGGTTAGGCTTAAAAGATATTCTCTTTTTCTTCAAATCTTGAATTCCTTTTAGGATATCTAGATGCAAAATGACCAATCTTATTACATGCAAAATATTTAAAAGGTTATTTTCATTCATACTTACTTCCTACCCGTCCTTTAGGTACTCTTCTAGCAAATATTGCTTCAAGTTGCTCAAACTCATCATCTTCTCTCTTCATATCTTCTAATTCCTTTGCATACAAATCTTTCCAATCTTTCTTACCGATTGCAGATGTGGATGCATGAAAAGCAAGTCCAATCTTCACAACTCTAGAAGGTCCAAATTCTTCAAACTCAAAAGAAGATAGTTTCCCAACCAAGGTATCTCTATTGATAGATGTATTAGCCATTACTATCAATTCATTAATAGTAGTAGCCTTCATTTTGTAAGCTAGTGGTAGGACTCTCAAAACTTTAGAAACAATTTCATCTTTGCTTAGAGTTCCACCATAATATTGTATTCCCATAACAATCTCATTTACCCTTTCCACGAATGCAATAATCCTTTCATCTTCTTCCATCTGCAGGTTTTCATATCTCACCCGGTAGCCATCAAGTTTAGCAATCTTCACTGTAGGGTCACCTTCATTAAGAGTCTCTAACTTATCCCATATAGCCTTTCCAGAAGATTTGTTGGTTAATCCCATTATTTGTTGATTAGAAAGTGCACACAAGAGGGATTCTCTTGCTCTACAATCATTCTCAAGCTCCTTATCCAAGTTTGCCAGAGGAGGATTGCCATATGTTGGACTATAAGGTGTGACACTATTCTGTGTGCTCTCCCAAATCTCCTTGCCAAGACATCTCAAATGAGTCTCCATTTGAAGCTTCTATACTGTGTAATTTATTCCATCTAGCCTAGGAATATCTCTCTGAAAGATAGCTCTAGATGAATTGGATGAACTTGAACTATTAGTTTCCATAGGATCTTCCTCAAGTGGTTAAGTTTTTTGCAGAGAGGACCAAATCTCTGATACAAATTGTTAGACAATTCAAATAACTAGAATACAACTGAGAGGGGGGGGGGGTTAATTAGTTGTCACAGATTACCAGAACCATTAACAATTAAAACTTTAATACCGAAACCCAAAACATTAATATCAGAATGCTTAAACCAAATATCAGAATAGAAGTTAAACCAATTACGCTTAAACAATAATCACAGAATAAATACCATCCATATGTCACCAAGATTTGTAAGTGGAAAACCCAGTAAAGGGAAAAACCATGGTGGGAAGCCCACCCATAGTCAGGTAATACTTCTGCAGTAAGTATGTGAATTCCAATTGAGGGGCCTACACTTGCAGGAATGCCAACAACCTAGAGCGCACTGCTCATCACAAAAGGAGTCTCACTGACTACATAGAAATCTAGACTATAATCTGGAGAAGTGTTGAACTGCAAAAGATAGCATCTCCTATGCCTAAGTACAGTTTCAGTTAAGCTCAATACCAGAGGACTAAATCCTCTTACATAAACCCAATTCGATCTCCAATGATCGCCCAAATCCTCTACCTAAATGATATTACATTATTTGCACATTACATTCCTTAACCATGACCTCTAATATAACCATGATGATCTATAATGAGATCTTACATCTATATATACAAACCCTCGACCATAAACAATTAGGTCAGCCACCAAATAATAAATTAATTACATAATTACAAACTATGTCGGTCTTAGACCAAATAAATAATATCCAACACATAAGACATCCCAAAAACACATAGAGAGGTCCAATCCACATGTTACATTAAAGGCGATCCATAACCTAGATCAACCGAGACCCAGTATAGCTCCACATGCTACAACAATGATCTCCATCTGCCGAGTCTCCAACATGATCACTAACAACATCCTAAAACTCCACCAGAAGCTGCACCAACACCACTTATGCAATTCATCAAATATCTTCATCAAAGTCTCTACTGGTGAAACCCTCATTGGAACCAAAAACCAAGATTCTAAAAAAATAGGATAGCATCCGATAACTAGACCAAAACCAATTTAATGAATATGATCATGAGTATCATGAACAAGACAATTCCATAATCAAATCATACCAGAGCCTATTGTATCATGCCGGATCCAAATCAACCAAAAACCACTCAACCTACCGGGACCAGAAGGGTGCCGATAAAGTATCCAAACATCTAGTGTTGGCATTAATGACAAAACATCAATGCAACACATAATCAATTCCACCAAATGGCCAATAGTATCTTCCCTTGTCTCTATGTTGTGGGCCAAGAATGATTTCCAAACATCTCTCCTTTTTAAGATTAAAGCTTCCCTTTGTGAAGTAGTTTCTTTAATAAGGATCTCTTATTGATTGTGGAGGTATATATCTCTACTAGGAATCCCCTCCCTCTTACTAGAACAAGTATCCCTAATGAGGATCTTATCCTTGCCTTATAAGTGCACATCCTTCATTGAACCTCTTCCTTAGTGTTGAAAGTATTTAAGCATTCATCAAATTCTTTTATTTATTGTGTTGTATATTTTATAATGAACCCTTCTATATTATGATATGCATCCCTGCTAAGGATCTTTTCTTTATTTTATAAGAGTGTGTCTTTTATAAATAATCCCTCTTTGGTGTCCTTGTCTCCATGTTTGGGGGGCAAGAATAATATTTCAATTCTCTCTCTTTTTCCAAAGATTGTCTTTTCCTTTTTCAAGCTACATCTTTCATAGTTTGATGTCATTTATTGCATATAATTATCCTTTATACGAGTGCATGTGTGTTTCTTGTTTAGGATCTATTCTTTGTTTCAAATGCTACATCTTTTATGACTAATCTCTCCTTTGTGAAAGTGTATAATCCGAAGAATCCCCTTTTTTCTAAACATTAGAGAAGGTGTGTATTCTTGTTCCTCTTCTCCTTCCAAGATGTCATCTTTATTAAGGATCTCCTCTACTCTTGGAGGTAGATATTTGTTAGAAACAATGCAGTAAACTGAGAGCAGGGGTGAATCAGTTTTCACAAAAACTTACTACAACTTAAACCTCAAAATAGATCTGATAATTAACAATTAAAGCATGAAACAACTCCACATCAATAACATACACACTAGTAGAAAAACATCAATAAATGAATAAAATAACTACTTTAAAATTGCATATAAATGACTAATATTGGTGATGTGACCATTATTAGTTTATTGCCAGTCATTTATAACGCGACCAAATTTATGACTAACAAATTTTAGAAATTTATGACTAACAAATTTTACTCATTTATTGGTTGTTTTGATTGATCAATTTGGTCATTTATTTGGTCATTGATTTAGTCATTTATTTGGTCATTGATTTAGTCATTTATTTAGTTATTGATTTAATCGTTAATTTAGTCATTGATTGTTGTTGACTAGTAATTTATTTAGTCATTGATTTAGTCATTAATCTAGTCATCAATTGTTGTGAATTGGTAGTATATTAGTCATTTTAATCATTATTTTGTCGTCAACTATTCATATATTTAGTCATATTAGGCATGATGGAATCGAACCACCATCCTCTTGCTTGTAAAGAAGGTGCTCTTCCATTTGAGCTAGAACCCTTTAAAGAATAATTATACCATGTATCCTATGTTAGCCTATAAACATATATTTCTACAAAATACAAAATCAAGTATTTGATGACAAAGAATCAATGTTTAAGGACATCACATCACTATATTAAATATCTACAAGAGAGGATTTCAATGACCAATAACCAACTCTACACTCAACTAAAATTTCTATAATGACTAGCTCTACAATCATCTAAAATATCTACAAGAGAGGTTTTAAAAACAACAAGATTGACTCACATATTTGATATCTTGATGCAAGAGAATCCTCGGTCAATGAGCAATCTTGCATCAACCAAAAATATTTCCTTTCAATTTTGTTCTTGTCTAATTCTTTATGCGGTTTTCTGTGTTCTTACTAGTTGGTACTGGTAGTTGCTTTCTTTTCATGGCTGATCTTATTTTTAGTTTCTAGGCTGGTTCATGTGCTTAATTCCATATTTCTAGTTCATTTAGGTTCTTTTCCAGTTAGTTATGGCTTTGGGTTGATTGTTTCTAGGTTTCAGGACAGTTCTTGTGCTTATTGGTTGGTTTTCCTTCATTACCAATGCAATTCTTGGCATGTGGATCTATTTCAGATCTTTTTCGATGTTCTTTGGCATGTGGCCAACCTTCCTACTGAACCGCACCTCTTGGTTGTTATTTTTTGGAAAGATTTCTTTAATTCTTAGGGCTGACCTAGTTACACGTTTCATTTTCCTACATTGGTAAATGTAATCTTATGAGGTCTACCCAGATATGTTCCAGTGGGTCAATTGTAGGCGGCAGAGGAAGTAGAATTGAGAATAAGGGTTGAGATTCACATTTTGTGATCTGGTTGATTCTTAGAGTCCCGGTTGGATTTTATCTAGCTGATAGCCTGCATGTAACCGGTTAACTACCAAATGTTATTTGATGATTATATGATGATAATCAGATGGTTTCTGGAATTTCTAAAGCTACTTTCATTGTGTTGCTCTTGCTTCATATGATCTGTTTATGTGATCTTGTTATATTTTCTTGCTACTTTCATTGTGTTTCTCTTGCTACATAAGCCAGTTGATTCTCTTTAACGGTTTTACTGGTTATGGTCGCATCAAGTGGTATCAGATATGGTTATAGAATAGCTAATGGAATATTTTTTTGCAAACATTGAGGCATTCGTTTGGGTGGATAGATCATCGATTGGATGCAGGCTACGCATGTGTTCAATAAATTGTTGATGGGAGGAAATTAAAACTGGTAGTCAGATCGTTGAGTTGAGGTAGTTCAACATAGTGGAAGAGGAGATGCCTCCTAGGAGGACAATCCACTGGAGGGTAGATCAGATGATGGAAGACTTCAAGAATGAAGTGAGGAATGAAATCCGGAACGCTTCGGTTGGTTTGCAGAGAAACCTTGAGTCGGAGGATAAATATGAAGAAGTCGATGAAGAGATAGAAAAAGTTGTTGGAAGATGAGAGAGAGGAAAGATTCCTAAGAGCTTTGGTGCAAGCAAGTAAAGTTCATAAAGTTGAAGTTTCCAAATTTTATGGAACATTGAACTTGGAGGATCTGATCGATTGGATCAGAGAGTTGGAGGATTATTTTGAGTTTGAGGATGTTAAGGACTCGGAGAGTGTCTGGTTGGAAAAGACTAAGTTGAAAGGGCATGCTGCCTTATGGTGGAAAGAATTATAGAAAGACCGAGTAGAGAATGCAGAATTGAAGATCACTCGATGGAGACAGATGGTTGCAAGATTGAAGGCCAAGTTCATACCGGGAGACTATGAATCAGAGTTGTTCAAGAAGTTACAGAACTTGAAACAGAGAAACATGACTATGAAGGAATATACTGAGGAATTATATAAGGTGGTGATTAGATCTAGACATAAAGAGATGGACATACAAAAGGTGGTGAGGTACATAAATGGACTTTCTTTTAACATTCAAGATGAGATGAGTATGTTGAGGATTTCGATAATTGAAGAAGCTTACCAGCATGCTTTGAAAGATGAGGAGAAGATGAGAAGAAGACAACCGAATAGAGGGAAGGAGATATTCAAAGGTCAGATGAGTGACAGTATGAAGAAACCGGTTGAGGAAGATTAATCAAAACCTAAGTGGAGTAAAGAACCAAAGCATAAGACAGAGAGAAAAGGCACTAGCAGTACCAGTAGAAAATTTCCTTGCAAATGTTTCAAGTGTGGAGAAACCGAACATAGATCATATGAATGTAAGAAGAGAATGGCAAGAATTTGTGTGGCAAATGAGGAACCGGAAGGTGAAGGTACCAAATCTGACTATGCATTGGAGCAAGGAGAATCCCTTTGTTGGAAAACAATAACACTGAGAGGAGGGGTGAATCAGTGTTATACTGAAATAATAGATTTTAGCTTTAACAAAACATTCATACACCAACCGGTATACCGGTAAATACATAATTGAAATAATTAAAGCAACCAATAAGCCAAACACATAAATGAGAATCATAACACATAGATTTATATGTGGAAAACCCCAAAGAGGAAAAACCATAGTGGGATTTGTGACCCACAATATCAATCCACTGGCCATATGAGGAGATATTACAAAATATGAGGGGCATACACTTGCAGGAAGGCTTACACCCTAGAGCACACTGCTCAATCACAATAGGAGCCTCACTGACTACATAAAATTATAGACAACAATCCAGAGAAATGTGAACTGCTAAGATAGCATCTTCTATGCTAGAATATAGTTCTGGTTTAAGCTTTGTTTGTTCTAGTTTGAAACCCTAAACACCTTTACTGGAATAACCCTTACAATAAATTCCTCACATACATAATCTCATTCACATCATAATCCCTTACATCCATTCATAATGATCTAATCAAATTGACCTATATACCCTATACAACTTTATGCCTTATGTCGGCTTACAAAGATTAATATAATATTAGATTACATGTCGGCCTGATAACATAAATGTATAAACATTAAAACAAATTGACAATGCCGGATCCAAGATATGGTGGCCTCCAATACCGATAGCCTTTACTATACCATGTTGGCCTGCATTGTCGGTGACCAAAGAAATCTTTCTGACCTGCCGGTGTAGAGTTTGTGAAGTGTTTGCCGGTACACCATATGAAGCCGGAACAAAAAATCCTATTGCCATCAATGACAACATAGTGAAACCAACCAATAGAGTATCAATTTCCAAAAATCTCCCCCTTTGGCATTGATGGCAAGACTCATGTGAAAAATGGTCAAGGTTTCATCTGTCGGTTTCATCCCGCCCTGCTCCCCCTGAGCTAAATATGCAAAATACTTCATATCTCCAAAACTCTATAACCCCCCCTTATGTATGCAACTCTTTTACTCTTTTTCACATCTATACTACTCCCCCTTTGACATCAATGCCATTAAGAATTGTTAAAAGAATGTAAAAGAATAAGAACTGTACAATGAATATCCCCAAGAATGTCTTACCGAAGCTTGACCAACTTCAAATTTCTGGATAAGCCTTCTCCAGTAACTCCACATAAGCATCCCAGCTAGTTTTGAATGTGTCGCAAATAGATACAAGTCCACTCAATAAATGTACAAAAGATTCTTTCTCATTTGCCTCTGTTGGTGTGGGCTTTCCCACCATATCCATGCATTCTTTCTTATGTACACAGAGTGAATCCAATCTTGGACTCACCAAGACTCTTAGACTTCTGGCTCTTTGAATTGTTTTGTTTCTTTCCTTCTCAAGAGAAGAAATTTGGTTCTCCAAAATTAAAATTTGACCATCAAAAGAGTTAGCAATACTTGCAATTTTCTCCTGAATCTCTTTTATCTTTTTATCTACATTTGTTGTAAGTATTTCATTATTGCAACATACCCTATATATATTTGTACATTGTTTCAAAGAATTTTCTATTAGGATTAGCTTCTCCTCAATATTTTTCTTCTCTATTTCAATTACCTGATCAAAAGCAGCTCTCTTAGCCTAAGTAAATCTTTCTAGTTCTTGTCGGTTAGAGATTTGTTGTAAGGATTGAAAGTCTTTTGATATGTGCTCAGTGATTACCTTAAGCTTTCTGGAAGGGCCCGCTTCATTTTCAATCTTACATTCCGGGACCAATCTATGTAGAATAGTGATTGCTTGATCTATAATCCCCTTATCTGTGGTTCCCTCCTTCATCAGCTTTTGAGCAGCCATCATCATTAGTTCAATGGGACTCATCTCTGGGATGGTTTTATTTTCTACCTGAGAAGTGTCAATTGATAATAATGATGGGCCAACAACTGGTTCCCTACTAGATTCCCTTGTTTTCTCCTCTGATGTTTTATCCTTTACAACCTCCTCACTTGCATCGGTGGCTTCGCCACTTGGCGCACTCTGTGTAATTGTTGGTTCCTCTATAGGAACAATATCCTCAACCTGTACATTTGTATCCAGAGGACAATTTTCCTCAATATTAGTATCATGTACAATGTTATCCTGTTAATTCTCAGTATTAACTAGTATCTCAGTATTTGTTTGTGCATCTGTATTTACCGGTGGCTCAATTTCCACTATCTTGATATTTTTCAAAACTGATGGTGAAGTGCCCATAATCCCCTTTCCTTTTCCTTCAACTGGGGTATCTACAGTGTTTGTCTTAGTTTCCGGTGAAGTAAAGAATCATCTGTTTTCTCCCAAAAATTTAACCCATGCTTTTTGATTTTCCTTTATTATTTCATTCACTCTCCCTAGCATCAGACTAGTTATCCTATGTTTTCTATTGAAGACTTTGATGTCTATCACCTCAATTGTCTTATCCATTTCATTAAGAGCTATAGTAACACAAATAGCTAATAGTTCTTGTATTTTAATGTGTTTATCTTCTTCCATAGCTGATAATCTTCTAGCATCTAACATATTATATAACTCAACCGGTATTTGTTTTTCTATCTCTATTAAGGATTTCTTATATATATCCAAGTATAATAGGACTACTTCTTCTACCTCTCTCTGTTCATCATCCTCTAAGTTTTCATAATAAAATTTAACATTCTTCAGCATGCCATCTTTAGTGATTTCATCTACAATTTCTGCACAAGTTTTAGGTGGTATGATAGTTACATTACTAGTTTCAAGTGCTAAGTCAATGTCACTCTTCTTCTTCCTCTTGGCAGTACTAGATGTAGCTATAGGTTTATCTTTATGTGCTTTCTTCTAAGCTAGTAGCTTGATTGTGACCTTCCTAACCGATTGCTTCTTTGCTTCAACCTTAGTTTCTTCTAATTTCTTCCTAACAACGCTCTTAAATGCTAACAGTGTGTCATCCTCTGATTTAAATTTTGCAGTAATAGGTTCAATATGAAATTTTAGATCCTTCCTCTTTCTACCTTTCTCCGGGACAACATCAATTAGTGCCTTTATTTCCTTTGAGACCTTCTATACAAATTTACTTTCTTTTCCTTCTTGTTTCTCCCTTTTCTTCCAGTTGAACTCTGTTTCAACCTCTTGAGTCTTCTATTGTGCAGTACCATAGGACTTCTCTGGACTTCTCTACCTCATCTATTGGTGCATCAATTAGCATTTTTATATAGGCATCAAGAATCTGTGCATCTACCTCATAGCCCATTGCTTCAATCCAAATCTTCTAGGGCTTAACTGCTTCCATGAGAGTCTCATCCTTCTTTACCATGAAGTATATGTCGATAGAGTATTTTTCTACTATATGCTTAGGTACCCTTACCCTAGACCTCATAGATTTTTGAAATGCCTTAAAATAACCCCATATCTTATCATCTCTCTGGCTTCCTAATGCAACAATTGACTACTTCAATTGTCTTCCTACCAGAATGTCAAAATCCCATTATCTCTTACTAGAACTGGGTGAATCATTCAAAAAATATAACATCAAGCAGACTAACAAGTTCCCATACCAGAAAGTGCCCTTCTTCTCACCCTTAATATTTCCTAGGTTGATTAACAACTCATCAAGCATCCAACCGCATAGTTCTAACTTTACATTTTCTCTCATCATTTTATATGCAACCAAAATGCATGAACTAGAAACAGAATTCAGACGGTTTGACTAGGTTACCTTATATTCAATAATAATTCTACCAAATTTGATGTCAATGTCAGTGATAGTGCTCACTTTCATGGATCTTTTGTCATATGTAGCATCAATGATCTTCCTCACGAAGTCGTTTGAAACTTTCTTGTCTGGATTTTGCCCTACCGATGACAAACCAGTGATTGCCCGGATGGCTTCCTTGGTAATTTTATAAGGTATGTCCAGCCATATGAATTCCCCATGTACTTTTCTCAGTACATATTTGATTATCTCATCCTCGAACTTTGAAATATCGAGAATGTCTCTAAACCCTAGTTCTTTAATATGTTTATATGCTAGTTTGATCATTCCAGATTCTCCCATTAGCTCACTAGTATACATTCAATTGATTTCTGAAGTTCCCAAGTCCTCGATATGATAGTGAATATATGCCCTAACATCCTCTACATACACAACTCCCTCTGGAACGTGATAAAATTCTCCAACTAAGTCTTCCAAGGTAGCCACATGTGGATACCACTTGAAAATTGCCCTGGGGGGGACCTTGACCTCCATGACAGTTGGGTTTGCAACAAAAATAGGAATAGAAGATGATCTCGCTTCCATGTTTCAAGATAAATATCTTTTGATCGCTCTTGGTGAAAACCTTCAACAAATTCTTCCAAATGCCAGTGAAATTGCTCAAGAAGAAATTTGATTGCTCTGAATAGCCTCTGACCGCACTTAGTAGCTCTGAATAGCTCTGAATGCAGGGTGATTAACAATGAAGTGTATTCGACCTTTTATTCTTCAATAAAAACCCTAATCTTCTGCTTCCATGAGAGTCTCATCCTTCTTTACCATGAAGTATATGTCGATAGAGTATTTTTCTACTATATGCTCAGGTACCCTTACCCTAGACCTCATAGATTTTTGAAATGCCTTAAAATAACCCCATATCTTATCATCTCTCTGGCTTCCTAATGCAACAATTGACTACTTCAATTGTCTTCCTACCAGAATGTCAAAATCCCATTGTCTCTTACTAGAACTGGGTGAATCATTCAAAAAATATAACATCAAGCAGACTAACAAGTTCCCATACCAGAAAGTGCCCTTCTTCTCACCCTTAATATTTCCTAGGTTGATTAACAACTCATCAAGCATCCAACCGCATAGTTCTAACTTTACATTATCTCTCATCATTTTATATGCAGCCAAAATGCATGAACTAGAAACAGAATTCAGACGGTTTGACTAGGTTACCTTATATTCAATAATAATTCTACCAAATTTGATGTCAATGTCAGTGATAGTGCTCACTTTCATGGATCTTTTGTTATATGTAGCATCAGTGATCTTCCTCACAAAGTCGTTTGAAACTTTCTTGTTTGGATTTTGCCCTACCGATGACAAACCAGTGATTGCCCGGATGGCTTCCTTGGTAATTTTATAAGGTATGTCTAGCCATATGAATTCCCCATGTACTTTTCTCAGTACATATTTGATTATCTCATCCTCGAACTCTGAAATATCCAGAATGTCTCTAAACCCTAGTTCTTCAATATGTTTATATGCTAGTTTGATCATTCCAGATTCTCCCATTAGCTCACTCGTATACATTCAATTGATTTCTGAAGTTCCCAAGTCCTCGATATGATAGTGAATATATGCCCTAACATCCTCTACATACACAACTCCCTCTGGAACATGATAAAATTCTCCAACTGAGTCTTCCAGGGTAGCCACATGTGGATACCACTTGAAAATTGCCCTGGGGGGGACCTTGACCTCCATGACAGTTGGGTTTGCAACAAAAATAGGAATAGAAGATGATCTCGCTTCCATGTTTCAAGATAAATATCTTTTGATCGCTCTTGGTGAAAACCTTCAACAAATTCTTCCAAATGCCAGTGAAATCGCTCAAGAAGAAATTTGATTGCCTCTGAATAGCCTCTGACCGCACTTAGTAGCTCTGAATAGCTCTGAATGCAGGGTGATTAACAATGAAGTGTATTCGACCTTTTATTCTTCAATAAAAACTCTAATCTTCCATTGACATAAATGACTGTCGGTGAAAGATACTCGAACTCTCTCAGAACATATCCATGCCAGATAATCCTCTCCAATATCTGGAACATCTTCCAGAATCTCTTCTTGAGGCATATGCAACATCTTCATGAATTTTGCCTACCCCTAAGGAATCTACCATAGTTACTGAATGATCTTCTTGCCGATGTAGGAGTAGCCTCTTCTGCTAGATAAGTAACTAGGACATTCCCATCTAATGATTGTTCTTGAGTCTTCCTAACCCATCTTTGAGTATGATCTTGTCGGATTTCACTAACCTTGTTTTTTCCTTTCTCATTTGATCCTCCATTACTAACCAGTGGATTTCTACTTCTATAGAACTTAGCAATATGTCCAACTTCATTACATGCATAACATGTAACATTGTTCTTCTGAATTTCTTTGCTAAAACTGGAAAACTTTCTTGACCTGCACTGATTAGCCATATGTCCAAATTTTCCACAAGCATAGCATTTAAACTTTCATTATGTAATCTTCTGTCTTATGACCAAACTTATTGCATTTAGAGCATTTATCGGGAGTAGAATCAGGGTTCTGATTTGCTTTGCTTCTACATTGCCTAGCCATGTGACCAAATCTATTGCAAATAAAACATATACCATTGAATTTATAAGCATTGAATTGTCTTACCAGTTCCTTAAGGTTTTTATCTTCATTAGCAGTACCAGAACTCTATCCTTGCTCAAATCCAAGTCCACTAGAATCTCCAATCTGCCTCTGTCTCTTGAATAACTCATCAAAGTTGTGTTGAGTTGATCTTAAATTTTTCTTTGTACTCACTTGCAGCAATTAAATCTTCTCTTAGTATTATCATTTGTCTCTCAATCTCTTTCTCATTTCTCTGGGATTGTACCAAATCAGTTCTCAACATATCATTTTCATGAACCAACCTACCACATTCTTCAAACTTGTTCTTCAGGGATGCAACAAGATTTTCTTCCTTTTTCTTTTTGTCCTCAATCTCCTTAGACATCCTCATAGTTATAACTTATATTTCATTCTTCATAACCATGTTCTCCTGACTCAATTTATGACATTGCTCCCTAAGTGCATTTTTCTCTTCATCATCCTGATTTTGCAAGAGTTCCTTCCTCCTAGCTTGAACAAATGATAGCCTCTCTTGTAGGACAAGAATGAATTCCTTAGTAGAATTCAATTCATCTTGTAGCTTTAAGTTCTTCAACCTTTCAGCATCATAATCTTCAAGTGCAATCTCAAGTTGTTTCTCCAAAGCCATATTCAATGATTTCAATTTCAGGATCTTCCTCAAGTTATTGAACTTCCTCTGAGGCACAAGGATTTGATACCAATTGTTGGAAACTAGTAACATTGAGAGGGGGGGGGGTTGAATCAGTGTTATACTAGAATAGTAGATTTTAGCTTTAACAAAATATTCATACACCAACCGGTATACTGGTACATACAGAATTGAAAGAAGTAAAGCAACCAATAAGTCAAACACATAAATGAGAATCATAACACATATTTATATGTGGAAAACCTCAAAGAGGAAAAACCACAGTGGGATTTGTGACCCACAATATCAATCCATGGCCATATGAAGAGATATTACAAAATATGAGGGGCATGCACTTGCAGGAAGGCTTAAAGCCTAGAGCGCACTACTCAATCACAATAGGAGCCTCACTGACTACATAAAATTCTAGACAATAATCCGGAGAAGTTTGAACTGCTAAGATAACATCTTCTATGCCAGAATATAGTTCTAGTTTAAGCTTTGTCTGTTCCAGTTTGAAACCCTAAACCCCTTTACTGGAATAACCCTTACAATAAATTCCTTATATACATAATCTTTCTGAGTAATTTCACATCATATTACATTCACACAATGATCCCTTACATCCATTCATAATGATTTAATCAAACTAACCTATATACCCTATACAACTTTATGCCTTATGTTGGCTTACAAAGATATATACAATATCAGATTACATGTCAGCCAAATAACATAAATGTATAAACATTAAAACAAATTGCCAATGTTGGATCCAAGATACCTACAATACCGATAACCTTTTACTATATCATGATAACCTGCATTGTCAACGACCAAAGAAATCTTTCTGCCCTACCGGTGTCGGTGCCGGTCTATGAAGTGTCTGTCGGTACACCATATGAAGTCGGAACACAAAATCATGCTGCCATCAATGACAGCATAGTGAAACCAATCAATAGAGTGTCAATTGCCAACACCCTTATATTCAGAAGAAAGGATATCAGATCTACTCAGAGGAAGAGTCTTTTTCGGATTGTGTGTAAATCAGGTGGTAAGTGTTGCAAGGTTATTGTAGATAGTGGAAGTACTGAAAATTTGGTATCTGAGGAGATGGTTGTGAAGCTTGTATTAAGGAGGATTGAGCATCCTTGTCCTTATGAGGTAAGTTGGTTGCAAGATGATCAAAAGGTAAAGATAAACAAATAGTGTTTGGTGAATTTTAATATTGGGCCTTTTAGAGATGAGGTTTTGAGTGATGTTGTATCTATGAGTGCTTATCATGTCTTGTTGGGAAAACCTTGGCAGTTTGATAGAGGAGCTATTTATGACTGTAGAAGAAACCTAGTCGCTATTGAGAAGGATGGGAAGGAGTTCACATTGATTTCCTTGAAGGAGAAAGAGAAGGAGGTGAAGAATCTGAGTCCTTAGAAAAGTTGTAGTATTGAGAAATCGATGGAAGAGGTTATACTGGAAGGTTTGAAGAAAGATCCTATAGAACTAGTTGTAGAGGTTATACTAGAGGGTGACATGAGTTTGCAGAAGGATCTAACAGATGAGGATGATGGATAGATGGAACCAGATGACATAGATCTTATGGTGACAAACTGGATGAAGTCTTGTGGCAAAAACAAATAAGAATTATAGAAGAAAGAGAGTAGTAAACAAAGACAATGTGTAGATCTAAAGCAAAGGAAGAGAAACAGAGATAATCAGAGGCTAGAGAAGCCAATTAAGGCATCGGAGGAGCTAAAGCAGAGGTTAGAAAATAAAGAAGATGTTTGGATCAGAAATGAGCATGTCAGGAATTTATTCCAAATCCTTTTAGATGTTCATGAGTTCTCTCACATGGAACATCTTTTTCTACTTGGGTTGTCTGATGCAGGAGCATCCCTGGTCAATGAGAAATATTGCATCAACCAAAAATATTTCCTTTGAGTTTTGTTCTTGTCTAGTTCTTTATGTAATTTTATGTGTTCTTACCAGTTGGTACCGGTGGTTGCTTTATTTTCATGGCAGATCTTATTTTTGGTTTCAAGCTGGTTCATGTTCTTAATTCTATATTTCTAGTTCATTTGGGTTCTTTTCTGGTTAGTTATCATTTTCGGTTGACTATTTTTGGGTTTCAAGATAGTTCTTGTGCTTACCAGTTGGTTTTCCTTCATTAGCGACATGATTCTTGGCATGTGGATCTATTTCGAGTCTTTTCCAATTCTCTTTGGCATGTGGCCAACCTTCCTGCTGAACCACACCTCTTGGTTGTTATTTTTTGGAAATATTTATTTAATTCTTAGGGCTGACCTAGTTACATGTTTCATTTTCCAACATTGGTAAATGTAATCTTACGAGGTCGACCTGGATATGTTTCGGTGGGTATAAATATGTTATTATGTAATCATTTGTAGGGGCTAGAGGAATTAGAATTGAGAATAAGAGTTGAGATTCGCATTTTGTGATCCAATTGATTCTTAGAGTCCTGGTTGGATTGTATCTGGCTGATAGCTTGCATGTAAGGAGTTAACTACCAGATGTTCTTTGATGATTATATGATGATAGTTGGATGGTTGCCGGAAGTTCTAAAGCTATAATAAGATTTTTTTATGTGATCTTGTTATGTTTTCTTTTTGCTTTCGTTGTGTTACTCTTGTTGCATAAGTCGATTGATTCTCTTTGAGGGTTTTACCGATTATGACTGCATCATATCTCCTCTTCTAACTTATTTGCATATTCAAGGTCATCAAACACTAAAATATTATCAAATAAATTTCCTGATTCGATCTCTTGTACAAGAAAATAAGAGAATGTAGATTGTCAAATTGAATCAATTACTCAGTCAACCAAGACACTACAAGTAGGCTAAGTTGATAGCTTTACAGATGAAATACATATATGAATCTGCCATAACTCAATTCTAATATATTTCAAATTAGGGTATACATAGAGCTCGAGGTTATCCTTGAATTCTATTCACAATAAGGTTACACTATAGTGTCAGATATTAGAGTATTGGAGACCATAAGCTTTCAAAATTTGAAACCCCAATGATACGCCATTTATAAAGAAATGCTTACCAGGATTATCAATCAATGGAGCCTTCCATTTTCCCTTGTAGTTTGGCTTCTTGATTTTCTATCAATTATTTAATGCATCATCATAAGAAACCCATAGATACAAGCACTAAAAACAAGCAAGAAAGATGCAGGCTACCAACAATGTTGAAAATATCAACATTGTAGTACTTGAATATGAGTGCTCAAAATCTTATATAGCATCTCTAATACATGAGAAGAATGCAATAGGAAGGGAATTTTTTCATATTCAAGTGCTACAACTATGATAGATTTCCAATGCTACTAGAAAGGTTGTTTAAGACATGCATGCATATAAAAAATGCATGTGTATTATAGATGTACATGTATACATATGTGTATGAAATGTGAGTATCTACATACATATATGCATATACATGTGTATACATATGATTTTCCTCAGTCACACACACACACATGCACATAAACCCTAAACCAGTTACAACACCAAATGGTGTGGTGGTGTATCCATATGTATAGGAATTGGCCCAAGCATAGGCCAATGGTACATGTTTGTTTATTTATCATTTTAGACACTTTCATATTCAAGTGTCATAGTTCTGACCATTTGCCAATGATACCAAGAGGGTTGTTTAAGCCATGCATCTATATAATAATGCATATGTATATTAAATATATGTCTATGTATGATATGTGAGTATCTGTATGCATATATCTAAATACATATGTGTATACATATGATATTCATACATGCATACACATGTATGTGGTTTAACTTTCATAGTCACATCACTTAGATTTGGAGGTACATGATAGCTTAAATAACCTCCCTCGCACCATTGCCAACCTATCACAGCTATAGGACTTGAACTTGGAAGGCCCTGATGGCTTAAATAATCTACTTTATACCATTGTCAACATGTCACAACTGTGGAGGTTGGAGTTAGAATGTTGTGATAACTTAAATAACCTCCTTGATACTATTGGCAATATATCATAGTTGTGGTACTCGGAATTAGAATGGTGTGGTAACTTAAATATTCTCCCTGATACTATTGGAAATCTGTCATAGCTGTAGCACTTGAATATTAGATGGTCTAAAACTTTAATAACCTTTTGGACACTAATGATAATTTTTATAGCTGCAACACTTGAACATGGAAGAGTGTACAAGCTTAAATAATCTTCCTAGTATGTTTGGCAACCTGTACAACTACAACACTTGAATATGAGTGCTCAAAATATCAAATAGAATCTCTAATACAATTGATCATATTGGATTCATTTAGATATGTTGTGTCGTAAGTGGTTTTTGTTGATAGTGGCAAAAAGTGTAAAAGACCCTTCAAGGATGGTATTGCCTTCTTCAAATACAGTCCAAAGCAGTGAACAAAGTTTTGACAGTAGATTCTCTAAGAGGGTAGTGATGAGAGATAGAGGCTTATAGCAAATAAGAGTGCATACTTATGTATCTTAGCCCTTGAACAAGAGATAATGACCAAAATACTAATAACAGTTATTGAGAGTTATGCATCTAAGGACATATAATATTATCATTATGTCAGCCATCATTGAAAGAGGACAACCTTCATGAAGATGAATATCACTGTCACAACATGTATAATGCAGTCTAAGAGTTTTTTTTTCAAACTAAAAAGAAAGGAGGACTATCATAAAGAGATGAAGGGTTTTGTGTTATAAATGCACAAGGTAACAAATGCACTCATAACAACCTTTACACAAGACATAATAGTAGTGAAAGAGCTATGAGCTCAGTAGAGTGGAACATCTCCAAAGAGTCCTCTTGAAAAAATGTATATGTCAATAACCTTAAAATAGTCCCAAGGAGTATCAGACCTATTAGAGCAGAAAAACAATTAAGGCAACATATATTACAAGTAAAAATAGCAGCTAAAGGAGGAGTAAACCCCTACCCTTAAAGCCACATAATGATATTCAATAGTGAAAAAATACAAAGAGGAGATCTCAATCAAAATTAGTGGTAATAAATAGTGAATAGGTTCAAGGAACAAATTATGGGTAGTGTACCATGAAAAAACTCAAAGAGAAGAGAATAGTATCGTTAAAATAGAGTTTGTAGCCCATGATAGGATTCATAAATTGAAAGTTTACAATACACAAAATATCACAGTGAAAAGATGCAATCACATGATAGATTTGAAGGAATAAATACAGGAGATGGAAGCTTACAAAGAGGCAAATGAATAGAAATGAGGTGGGAATCTTTCAAGATGGTAGTCAAGAGAAGCTATAGGCATACTTGATAGTCCTCAAAATACATAGGAAATCACCTCCATGATGGCAAACCAGAAAGCAACAGAGAACAACAATAGTCATTGTACTAGAACAAAGCATAATCACATTAAATGTTAGTATTTATGAGCATGGCATGAAGGCAGAGAAAGTGGACCAGTCTGAGACAGAGTCACATTGATCAGATCTATTAGACTAAAAACCTTAGATTTTATTAATGAAACCATGATATATGTTGTCCATAGCAACCAACTGTGAGCCCTAATAAGAATGAAGGAGCAGTCACATTGAAATTTTGAGTACTTTAACAATGATCTTCAAGAAAATATGTAAATGTCTAAGGAAAGGATGAAAGGGTAATCTCAAGGAAAATGACAATGAATATGGTTATAAAACCTCATCACATTCATTTAAATTTATTCACAAAGGCGGTGATAGCTTAGAGAAGCAATATAGTAGACTAAGCATAGTCAATCATTCAAAAACAATGAGCATGCATTTTCAAAAGGCTATATTGCAGAGTCTTATAACATATGCAATAGTGAATAGACACAATTATAAGTCACCTAAAAGACAAAGCTTCATGGATAAAGATGGGCAGTCCCTGTCAAGGATCAATCCAAAGTACACTATAAAGATCTGGAACTTTTTCTCAACTCCATAATGAAAAAATATAGTCATACCTCTATCAGTATAAGGTTGTAATCACAATGATATGAAGAGGTTTGAAGACAATCAAAAGTGTTCAAATGGATATGATAATGAAAGCTATGAATAAAGCATGGAAACTGGTTCTGTGTGGTAGGGATAACAAAAGACTTCCATTATAGCCATAGAAAAGAGCAGAAACAACCCAATGTAAGGATACTTGACACTCAAACATAGTCATAGAAATCACAATACACTATAAAGTAGTGATCCTAAGAATAATAGAAGAGACATACCATAGTCAAAACTCAAGATGCAGTCCTTAATAATAAAGGACACAGTGATCCAGGAGCCTAATAAAAGCATTTGAAAATCATTGTCTAGATATAGTCTATCTACAACAATTAAGATAATAAAAGAAATCCAAAAGCCTCGTTGTGATAGTGAAAGATGAGTTTATGGGTAGGGTCATTAGAGTTTATTCAAAGCAAATTATATGAATATCCTAGATAATGAGCTAATGATTTGAGAGTAGCAAGTGGACAATGAATAGTTATACTCCTCATAGCATAAAGCATTGGCAACAAAAGGAAGAATAAGAGGGCAACATCAATGCAGAACCTACAAGATACCATTACAGTCAATAACATAGGACAAAGGTCATTATCATGGAAGAAATTTGCAGTGACAAGACCTAAACAAATCCATTGAGCACACACAATAAGAGATACATAGTGTTGTTCAGACAAATGATAGCACACACAACCATTAGAGGCCTGCAAGAATGTAGTAACATAGTCTCAAATACACTGAGATAGTAAGGAGTGGTGAAAAGAGTAGTAGTCATATAAGAGGACAATATGATAGACCAAAATGATAGGGTAGGATCCTTAGAGTCTCAGGATGCAAGTTGTTTGGTGAACAAATTAATTTTAGTAAAGAAGTTAATCTTGTCACAATCAGTCCCATAGACATGCCTCACAAAGATAACATTCCTAATCATAGAAAGCTCAAAGGTATAAATGCACTTCAAAAGGCTATTAATAACTATCAAAGTTGATTAAAAGTCTCAGTTTATGATAAAAACCAAAGAAGGTTGTCATAGCATAGTGATAGTCAAAGGCTACCATTGCACACATTCAAGGAGAAGCCTCAAGACCACAATCTATTCACAAGTAGTCCTAAATTAGAGCAACAATACAATCTCAGTCAAGGGAAATGGACACTCATTTATATGCAAAAAACACTTCATAGGATCAATCCTCATCATGAAGATACCTGGTAAAAGGGGCATTGATTAACACCATATGGCCACTGTCTCATAGAAGACTTTTATCAGTCAAAAGGGTAGAGTTCTCACTAAGATCAAATAATAGTGAATACAATGAAGATTCTTAGAGTTTCAAGAAGTCTGGAAAGCAACAATAAAGACATCATTCATCCACAACAAACCTAATGAACATGCCTAGGAGGTAGAGATGTAAAAGAATATAATCACAAACCTCATAAGAGAGTCAAAAAAGAAATATTAGGTAATCATATTGCATCATAAAGACATTAAAATATGATGATAGAAACCATGATAGGTCTAATCAAATATAATAAGGACATCCACAATGATATCAAGGCAGTTTAGAGAAAGAGGATAGTCAAATCCAGTGAGAGTACCATAAAAGATTCATAGAACAACAAGAATGTAGCATTCAAAGCTCTATACTTCTCCAAAAATAGTAATGAAGCCACCCTTAGAGTAGCCATCATAGAAAAGGTATAATAATTTGTGATTTTTAGTCCCCAAGCTGCAAAAATCTAGTCATAAAGGAAGAGATGACAATGTATTGGTGACTAAGGAGAAGGACAACCTTAATACATTTCTGACTATCATCAAATAAAATTAGGTAAAATAGTGGCTAAGGGGCAATGTTTGCCAGTAGAAACATGGGTCAACTCAAGAAGAGAAGTTAAAGCCTATGGAAAATCAAAGGTAAGTATAAGGTCACAGTCATAAATGCTTGAATGAACAATAAGAATTAGATCCTAGATATAGACTCAAGGAACTCCAAGGGTGTTGACTCGATAAATAATAGTGAAAATAATGATATGATAGTATGAAAGATCCTTGAGATGGATAAGGAAGATAGTGATGTCATATCATCAAATCAAAAAATCAATGATTAATATGAAAAGTTAGAATAATGACAGTCCTATTGGATTGATTTGAGGAGAAAACAAAGAATGATCATAGTCACCATTAACCAAAATAGTCAATCATGACTATTAAAAGTCTAAGACCATCTCTGTCATAAAGTATGAGAAATATATTCATCCAAGCGATTGTGACAAAAGAATAGAATGAAGCTACAATGAAAGCACAAATGACAAATCAAACATCAAAGATCAATACTCATAGGCCAAAATCACCAAGAAAATAGAAAGTGCAGTTATTTAGTGTCTTTGAAAGTCATATCATAGTCCATCCCAAGGATTATAATATCCACAGTCAAAAGGGACAAAGCATTCATCATAGTACAATAGCAGTTCAAAGATTCTATATAAGGACAATGATAATGATAAAGAGGCATGCATGTCAGTGAATGAAAATAACTAGTCACAATCCTTAATAGGAAAAATACCATAAGGTGGCATCAATAAGAAACCTTCACAAATGTAGTCACAGATCATTCGCTATCATAGAGCAAGACCTTCATGACAGTAGCAATGAACAGAGCACCAAGATCCATCCTAGGAGAAACATATCAGATAAAGATAGATGATAGATTCTGAGACTAAGATAGAGAGTATCAAAAGGAAGTTTGAAGACCAAATCACGTGGTACAAACCTCATACCAATGATAAATTAGAACCATCAGACAATCCTAAAAATAGCAGTCATAAATCTTTTATGACAGAGGCTTATGAAGACACATATATCAATAATGAATTAAGAAGTTGTATTCATAATAAGGTCTCAATAAGTAGCAAAGGTATTGGTTGTCGACATGCAGGGAGACTAGTATAGTGAGTACAAGGAGCACCAACCGTGTGCTATCACATAGGTCAAGAAAAGTGTAGCGACACTTACAAGGTATGATTGCAACATTAGGAAGAACAGAGCAATGAATCTTAGAACTCTTTGCATAATAGTATATGCCATTATAAAAGAGTACAAATCAATCCAAACATATGGAGCAGTCAATATGATAGTCACAAAGGCCATGATTGCAACAAAAGAGTAGTCAATTTTTGAGAGAAGCTACAGTCATTATTGACTGTCATACAACATATCATAGTTAATAATTCCCAATATTGTGTAATGCATATCATGCATAAAATGCACAATCACAATAAATGATTATACATAGGCTATAATGCAGTGAGCAGTCCATTGTAGGGACAATTATAGCTCAAGGAAAAGTGAGCTATCTTTAGTTTTGAAGAAAAAGGCTATCATAGCACTAGGGAAAGAAAATGTGACATGGTAATCTCATTTTTTGTCAAAGAAGTGATTACCATTCATCAAAGTTATGACCCTAAAGGCAGTCTCGAGAACCCTTTTTGACATCATACTTAGATAATTAGCAATAATGAGCAGTGAAGGAAAATAATGCATCAAGAACAACTCATAAAGAAAACTCAAGACTAAAGAACTCCATGAAAGACCATAGCAGTTATTGAAAAACCCTAAGGCCTCAATACACTGGAAATTCAACAAGGATCTGAGGCAATTGTTGGTTCCCAAAACCACATATTGGAAATCCTAGAGCTTTGCCAAATCTCCAACTGATTTCTCAAACAACCTTGGCCAATGAACAGGAAAGGTCAAAGACCAAATTCCTCTGCACTTTAGGCTCCACTAGACCTAGGTGGGTATACCTTAATCTCCAAAGCACAAAGATACTTCTTTATAGTGAATTTAAAATTATCAATTTAGTTGTTTGCGGGAATGGAAAAATGTTTCCTACAACTATGCTTTATTATATGCTTTTAACTTGATTTAATCTGAAAACTTGAATGTAATTAATAGTGAATGAATGCTTATAAAATAATGTTGTTGGAACCTTAAGTAATTATGAAGAAACTGTTGATATGTGGCGACTGATCAACAAAGTACTGTACACTCAACACGTATCCTCGCCGACTTTGTTTGTTTCTCTAAAACACATGTTATAAGCGGCTGGGATGCTTAAGGCATTTTAAGGTTGATTAACTAATTTTGCTGGATAATAAGAAATATTGGACGACTGTGTATGGTGGACGTAACCCATTCTAGGTAAACCATGTTAAATCTCTGTGTTATCTATGTCCTATTTTATTCCTTTATCTTTTGTATTTAGATCTGCATATAATTGTTAGTTCATATTTGCTTCGGATCTGCTAGAAACCCTAACAAAAACAATACTGATAGAAATAAAGAAGTATGTTTCCCTGATGAGGACCTTATGCACACCAAATTTACTCACATAAAACTAACAATAGACCAGTGCCTTATCTGACAATTTATATGTTACTTATTGGATAAATATTTGCAATCAACTTTGGAGACAGTTTGAAAAACTTACAAATATGCAAGACTATCAATGCAATGGTTTCATTATGTGTTGCAAGAATAACAAAAACAATTATGTTTCCTACATAACAACATGTGATGGCACAATGCAGAAAATCTTAATTAGATCTATCCAAAGAACTTGACTCATCAATACCATCTAACATAAAATGATTTGAAGATAAAGACAACAAATCTTATATATTAATTTTGGAATAAAAAGGTATACAAAAGCTATAGACTCACATGTACTTCATGATATACTTTCTTTCACAAAATGACTTTTCATTTCTATAGACCTATTTTACATAACACTACTAGACCCAACAGACAATATGAAAGATAAGAGTTTTTTCTTATTGTGTACCCCCATGTATACAAAAATGATTTCCTATACATATGCGACTCAAAAGACACAAATTAAAGGACACACTCTTTATTAGTACAAACTAAAATTGACAAAAAAGTAACTAATAACTCCCTAACTACTATAACAACTAACAACATTACAAACCATATTACATTTTGATACAAATTTACAAACCATATTACATTTTGATACAAATTAACTCTGGCCATCTAGGACCAAGCCACATTTCTAAATATGCCGAAGGTAGGCAGCATCCTTGTAAGTGTTGGAGTTGAAGATGATATCCCGCAATGCCATCTCTATAGTCACAAAGTTTTCCAATTGATCCATTGTCTCTGCCATGTCGAAGGTGTTAGCCCGTGCAATACCCAGGGAAGCATTAAGTAATGATTGACATTTTGAATCCATACATTCTTGTCCTTAATCTTCCCTGTTTCATCCATCACCTTTGGAATACTATGATGCACAATTTCCTAACAATCATCATATTCAACCTTCAAGGCTACATCAAACTTCTCATGTTTTTTCATCAGTCACTATATTTTTTCAATAATAGCATTGTCTATCTAACCAGCCTTCTTATCTTGCAGGAGAATATGTAATTTGTCTGAAAGTCTCTTATGTGACAAACTGATATCCATATTCTTTTGGTAAATTGTCCAAAAGTCTTCAAGAACTCCATTTAATTTTTCAAATCTCTTTGACGGTAAGACACATGTTGTGTCTTCCCTTATGTTATACATTATCTCCTTCAACTTCTTGTTTTGTTTATGCAATTCCTCACACTTCTTCTTTAGTTTTGATTCATCTTCTATTTGGGGTACATGTTGGCCTCTAATTTTCAATATTTCTTCATACAGTGACTTGTATTTCCCTGTTTCTCTTGCCAACATCTTCATCTGTGCCGTATTTAATTTGGAAATGTCAATTCCCATATCCATTGTGACCATGGGATCCACTTCACCAACCTTTAACTTCATCATGTGACTAAAATCCTTATCCACATCTATAATCTTTGGCCTCTTATTTAGAGGATAAAGGGCCCATAAAAGAATAGCCTCATCATCTAGATCATATCTTGATCCTATAAAAATATCATTTACGCCCTGAATGTCTTACTTGAAATCTTTCTTATCTGAATACAATAGGCTATCAAAAATGAAAGATGCATGAAGGCCCTAGCCTGGGAAAAGAATGATTCCTTCCTCTATAAGAAGCTACCTTCCCCTTTGAGGGGTCATGCCTTCTAACTCTAAATGGATTTCAGCCTTCAATTTTCTAAGCATCTCTGCCTCATTCTCTGGTGTCACATTTGGCATTGCTTCTCTTAGGCTCTTTCCTTTTAAATGATCCAAGAAGGACTTAAATGATCCAAGAAGGAATTAAACTCCTTCAATCTAATAAATTCATCATCTAACACAAAAGATGTATGCTCTTCTAGCCTAACATCCAAATCAGCATTCATCCTTGCTAGAATATGGTCTTGTGATTCAGGTTCCTCCTCCTTTCCAGGCAATTTGAATCTTGAGACGACCTCATTCTCACCTGATTCACTTTCAACTTCTTCTTCTTCCTCCATTTCTTGTAGTCTTTGTTTTTTTTTTTTCCAATTTCTGATTCAAATCTTGAAAATTTTGCATAGCTTCTTGAGATTCCTTGTTTCTCAAGATGTCCAAGGCTTCAATATGCTCATGAAAATACTCACCAAGATTCTTCCCTTTTCTTCTCTAGTGTATATAGCCCTCCAGGTCATAAGTTTTTCTTCTTGTGTGCTCATAGAGATTATAATATTCTATTAACCTTCTGTCAATAACTTCATATGCCTTTGTGGATATAATGGTGAAATCACCAAAATGCAGAGTCCCAGGTAGAAAGACTTTCTTGTGGGCACCCCCAAAATAATGTGCATTAGAGACACTCATTTGTCTCACAATCTTTGGGTAAGCAATTCAGTCTGGCGCGGGCTTTGGTAGCACATAGGGAGCACCTTCGAATCCAAAAAGCCTAACAAAGTCTTGGCATACGTACCAATCACCCCAGTTATGATTCACCCTTTTATCTACATGCTCATGGGGTCTAAGAAATCTTTTAATTTCTTTGGAAAATGATCCATCACAAGAAACCCCAAAAGCTCTATATAATGGTTGAACAAAAAACTGTTCAAATTTGACATAATGAGATCTCATGAACTGAGAATCCCATAGTGATACCCACAATTGTAATGGTTGCTCTTTCCCATCTTTACCATGAACATTTAATTTCAATTATTCAAGCCACAACCCCTTGGGTCGTCCTTAAAACAAGATAATATGCATCAACAATAAATAAAATTAAAAAAATTGTCAAGGTTATTCTTAAGACTTAAGAAACCCTGATGCATCTTCTTGACAATGTAAGCAACATAATTAAATTTTCTTGGCTCATGCATTTGTGTATCTACAACAAGTACTAAAGGTCCTATTCGAGCCACATCTGGAACATCAACTCCTCCCACTTGACCGCATGCCATATACGTGTACTGCAGATACTACCTAGAAATGTTGATGTCAAATGGGGGCTCATCTTCATCTGTCAATTTCCCTTTCTCAGCCTTATGTATGGCCAAATTCCACCCATTGTATACAATGTCCATCTTTGTATATTCTTCTTCCAATTTCTCAAAAGAGAGAGGCACATCGGATTCAAAACCAAGATCAAAAACCTCATGAATGGTAGCTGATGAAAGACAGATTAATGCATCGCCATTTGGTAATTGGATACATCTTTTCATGGAATTATAAGCCCTAGCCAGTCTTTTCATCAATTGAATGTTTACAAAGACATTAGGGACCACTAGTTTACCCAATCCAGTTGTCCATGGGTTTGAGATTGGGGTCGGCTTTCTCCTTCATGAATAATGATATAAGAACAATTCGTCGCCTCTAACCCTTGTCCATAAATCACCAATTTCCTTAAAATCATCTTCTAGCTAGTCACAAATAGGTAAAGTAGCCTTAGATCTTTGGGACTTGGCTCCTTGTGAGCTCATCTAGTCAATCATGTCTTGATTTAACTTCCATTTCTATGCACCTTCTCCACCTTTAGAATTCTTTGAGGCACTCTCAAAAACCTCAGTGACCTTCCTCTTGCCTTTGGAATTAGAACCCTCCATATTTGAATCCTTCAAGCTTTTCAAAATTCAAATTTTTGCAGTTAAGTTTCGGTTTAATCTCTTTGTTTGCTTCAATCTGTTATGCAAATTCCTTATACCAACTACCATATATAGATTTAATACATTAGGAGCATTTACTCAATTGAAATGGTTCTATGATTTGCCTCATGCAAGCACAGACCTATCTGTTGCCTGTATTTAATAATGGTAGGTGGATTCATTAAGATCAGATTTTGCAATGGCTAGTCGACATAACTCCTCCTGATGATTCAATCACTTGGTACCACCCATCTCTTTGATCGACATAGGTCTCCCTGATCACTTAGTCTTCTATCTAGGCTTTACTTTCACCTTTATGTCACATCGACGTAGGTCTTTCTGATGTACCCTCCTTCTATTCCTTTGTGGCATTCTGCCCATTGGGTATCTGCGTAGCTCCAAATATGTTCCTCCGATGATTACAAGTTATTCCGATGAGTCCGCTTTCGTAGTCGACACCTTGTTTGTTACATTGGTTCACCTTATCACGTATCGGAACAACTCATTTTATGTTTCTCCAATGACCCGATGTCATCGCCTTCACACCTGCATATATTATTACTCCTCTGGTCTATCGGCATATGGATAGGTATATTTAGACCTATCCATTACCTGCATTTAATAATGGCGAGTGGATTTTTTAAAATCAGATTTTGCAACAGTTAGTCGGCACAACTCCTCCCAATGATTCAATCACTTATTTCCACCCGTCTCTTTGATCGGCATAAGTCTCCCCGATTAGTCCATTGGGCATCAACGTAGCTCATTTTCCCTCATTTTGATGGTTATAGCTTCCCCGATGGCTCCCCCTTCTAGCTAGGTTTTACTTTCACCTTTATGTCACATCGACGTAGGTCATTCCGATGTACCCTCCTTCTATTCCTCTGTGGCATTCTACCCATCGAGTATTGGTATAGCTCCAAATATGTTCCTCCGATGGTTTAAGTTATCCTGATGAGTCCTCCTTCATAATCTGCATCTTGTTTGTTACATTGGGTCACCTTATCGGGTATCGAAAGAACTCATTTTATGTTTCTTTGATGACTCGATGCCATTGACTTCACACTTGTGTATCTTTTTACTTCTCTGATCTATCGAAATACATTTCCCCAATGAAATCTCCTTGTTCGCACCTATCTCTGCTTTATCATCGGGTATCGATGTAATGAAAGATGTCTCCTCCCAATGAGATGATGATATCTCGATGACTTTGACTTTGATCGATGTAACCTATCCTGATCAAGTCTCCTTCTCTGTGCCAGGCTTGTCTTCCTTATTGGGTATCGGCATAACCTGAAACACCTCTCCCCGATGGTTTAAGTTACCCTGATGACTTAGTATTCTCCTCCTTTTGGTATCACCTCATTGAAGTAGGTCAGGACGATAACACCACCTTTGCCATGTAGTCCATCAAGTATCGAGGTAGCGTAAGATGACACTTTCTGATGACCAGATGATATCGCCAACAAGTATTCCGCTCCATCTGACATATTCATAAGTTCTTTTGATAACCTCATCAGGTGTCGAGGTAACTTTTTCCCTGTGCTTCTGATAGTGAATGTTATGCTGGAGACTTCACCTTCTTGTTGTGCTATCGGTGTAGCTTTTCCTGATGGATTAATAACTCTCCCAACTTCTTTCTATTGATCGCACCTTGAGAAAATACCAGCGGACTCATCAGTGTGAGTTTTTCCGATTGACATGCACCTTTTTCTCCTTAATCAATCTTATCGGGGTGACTTACGCTGATAAACATAATTTTATATTTCATGAAGAGAAGGCTTTCTTTCACAAATGTGACTCTCCACAACCATGCTAATGGACTTCTAGGGCACTGAAAACATCTCTGAATGTACTCATGACCCTGCTTCTATGATGAACCCTAAAATATGCTCTTTCTATGCAAAGACTATCATGATGAAGGTTATCACAATGTCACCATACTAAATTCCATCCCTTAATATGCCCAGGTGATACTTGTTCATGTAGATTCAGGCTACAATTGGATTTCTCCGATACAACAACATATCTCCTACACATGCAATCCAACAGTAAATGTTCTCATGATGAAAATATACATATTAAACATCAATAGATAGCACAAAATTTTTTTTTGCAAAAATATGTGCTAATAGTGGCTCTTTCTGGGGATGTATGTCCTTTTTAGGTACATAGTAAGATCTCAACTATCTCTGGAAAGTGAACCAAAAATTAACAGAAACAAATAACAAAGGAAAACTACACTACTATAGTACAAGAATACTCCCTTCTCCTTAAAACAAAAAATGCTTGAGATATTGAGCATGTATTGGAAATTCCTAAATTTCACCCTCAGTGTTCTGCAAGAAATATGAATTTTCTCCTCCTTTATCCATGATGATGTATAGTCATAGCCAAAGTGATTCAAATTTTCCATGCTTGCCCTTGTCCTGATCTTTTGCATTCCACTTGAGCACCCACTCTCCTTCTTCAAAATTCCAATCAAAAGCCTTCTTGTCATGTAATGCTTTCACTATTTTCTGCCTCTATATATTTTGTTCCTGAAACTCTCTTCTATACTCATCCAATTCAACCAACTAGACCAGCCTGTCTTCCATGAAATTAACTTCTTCTAAATATTACTCTGAAACAAATTTATACACTGGGAGTAGGTTGTTCAAAGGCAACCTTTCTTCTTTACCATAAACAAGTTGATAAGGAGAAAACCCTGTGAATTTTTGTATTGTTACCCTATTTGCCCATACTGCCAAATTCAACTTTGAGTCCCATGCCCTTTTTTTGTCCCCTAACATCCTTTTAATGATATTTAACAAGTTTTTGTTATTAGATTCTGCTTGTCCATTCCCTTGGGGATGATAAGGTGATGAATATAACAAAGTGATTCTGTAACTTTCACAAAAATCAGCAAACTCTCTAGATCTAAAACACATCCCATTATCTACAACAATCTTGTGAGGTACCCCAAATCTTGTCAAGATATTTTCCAAAAGAAACTTTGTCACCACCTTACTTGTAGCCTGACTTGTAGGAATTGCCTCTACCCATTTGGTAAAGTAATCAGTGGCTACCAAAATCCATTTGTGTCCTCCACTAGATTTATTTGCAATTTATCCTATGAAATCAATACCCCGCATCTGAAAATGTTCCTTAGTTTGCATGGGTCTAAGTGGAAGAGCTCCATCATATTTAAGCTTTCCTGGAATTTTTTGGCAAGCCTCACATTTTATAATATAAGTATGACAATCCTTAAAGACTTGCAACCAATAGTAACCAGCATTGAGTATTTTATGGGCAATGGTTTTTGCTGAAAAAGTGTCCCCCACATACACCTTCATGTACTTCCTTTAAAAGAAATTGTGCTTGATGAACATCTAAACAAAATAAAAGGATACCATCCCTATTTTTCCAATATAAATCACCCTTAAGCAATACATACCTAGATGCTTGGAGCTTAAGTATTCTTTTCTGATTATCATTTAAATCCTCTGGACACTTCATGTTTTTTAAATAATAGACAATATTCTTGTACCAAGGACACCATTCAATGCTTATTTGAGCCTCTTCCAACTCTACTTGATTTATTTGTGTTTCCTCCAGATTTGATTTTGTCATCAGTTTAGCCAAACCTTGACCTCTTACCAGGTTAGTAATCTGGATGTCAATATTGAACTCCTGGATTTGATTGATCCGCCTACATCTTCTCCCAGTAGTTTCAGCCTGCCTAAAAATATCCTTGACTGCTGCATTAGGAACATAGGCAATGACATTAGCTCCCACTAAGTATGGTCTAAAATATTTTACAGCTTTTACTAAGAGATATCTTTGTTTCTCATTTATATCATAATTTAACTCAGAAGCTTGTAGTGTTTTGCTAAAGAATGCCACTGGTTTTTCATGACTTTCATCATTCTTTTGTAGCATATCCGCAACAATAGTATGAAATGAAGCAAAAGAAAATAGTTGAAAAGGTTTAGAGAAATCCAGAGATTTAAGTACAGGTGCTTCTTTGATGGCCCTTTTAATGTTCACAAAGGCCTCAATTTATTCATTAGTCCATTTTATCTCTGCACCCTTTTTCAACATCTTTGCAATAAGTTTTACAATCTCAGAAAAATTTGACACAAATCTTCTCACAAAATTAATCTGTCCAAATAATGATTGAATGGCTTTGACTGTTTTAGGAATCTAAGTTTTATCAATGGATGCAATTCTCCCAGGGTCAATTCTTACTCCATCTTTAGATACAATATGACCCAGCAATTTATCTTCGATGACTCCAAAATGACACTTTTTAGGATTTAAAGAAATACCATATTCTAGTGCTCTGATGAAAATATTTTCTAGATCATTATAGTGGTTTTCTGCTTTCTTGGAATATGTTGTCAAATCATCCTCGTATACAACTAAAATGTAATCAATGAGGCCTTCAAAGGCTACATCCATGGCCCTTTGAAAAGTAGCTTCGACATTGGTAAGTCCGAATGGCATCTTGGTATACACATATGTGCCCCATGGTGTAGTGAAAGTTATCTTTGTATTTTTATGATTCCTTGACCTTCAATTGGTTGTAACCAGAGAATCCATCCATCATAGAAAGTAGCTCATTCCCTCTTACTTTCTGCAGCAAAGCTTCCATGTTAGGAAGAGCATAATTATCTTTTAAAGATGATATATTTAAGTTTCTAAAGTCTACACATAATCTGATATCACCATTCTTCTTTCTAACATGCACCAAGTTTGACACCCATATGGAATGCCTTATAGGCTCTATAATCCCTGCATTCCTCATCTTCTTCAACTCTTCCTTCATTTTGGGAGCCAATGTGGGATTTATAGGCCTTTGTTTTTGATTAATTTTTTTTGCATCTAGCTTCAGCGGGATCTCATGCTAGAACAAATCCTCCCTATATGCCTTGAGGTCATCATATGACCAAGCGAAAGCATGTCTGTATTTTCTTAATAGACTGACCAATGCAGCTCTAATTTTTGGTGTAAGCTTCTTCCCAATGTAAACTTCTCTGGGATTGTTTTCACTTCCCAAGTTTATTTTCTCCACTTCTTCACAACTTCTAGTGTTGGGCTTGAAATTTGCCATGTCTTTATTGTCAAACAACCTCTCTAGTTTCACCAACCCTTTTGGAATCTTGTTTTTTTAAGCTGGAGAATTTCTTTCTCAAACACAAACCCCTTACCATTCTCCTCTTCCACATATGCATTCCAATCCATGTGTTGGCCCTCATACTGATCCTCACAAAATAAGAACTTCAGAAGATCCCTATCATCATCAAATATCTGCTAGTTATTTATGTTATCTGGTACTGCAGGTCTATTTTTATTTCAACTTGGGTAATGTCATCAAAAGGAATATCATTATGTTTAATTGCTAGGATGGCCATAAAATCAGCTAAAATATTGTTAGATCTTTCAATCCATGTTATAGAAAATGCATCAAAAAATTCAATAGAGTCCCACACCTCATTTCTGTAGTTTTGAAGCCTTACATTTTTAGTAGAAAACTTTTCCCTTACTTGAGATACAACTAACTTTGAATCACCATAAACCATTAGTAGTTTGATACCATGTTTATTTGCTATTCTAAGACCTAACAAGAGTGCTTCATACTCAGCAACATTGTTTGTACATTCAAAGGCTAACAAAAAAGAATATTTAAATGATCTCCCATTAGGAGAAATAAAAACCACACCAGCTCCATTTCCTTCTTTACTACAAGCACCATCAAAGTATATTTTCCAAATTTTATCCTCATGTGCTTCAATAGTATCTTCAAACTTATTAGTTTTGCATTGAATGGGTTTAGAAATACTTACCTGAAAGTTATCTATATCTAATTGGAGGAAACATGTTGTCTCATTTGGATCAACTTCTTCTATTAGGTAGAATGATCTTGGCTTTCTATCAATCCTTGCATTTCCCCCTTTTATTAGGATGGTTGCATATGACAAATCTAACTGAACATATCCCCCTACCAGATTTGACCATTGCCCTGATAGTAACATCCCATAATTTGGAGGCACTTGAATAACTGTGATATCTGTTTTATATGATGCATCTGGGCATGATGGAAATTGAAACTCCACATTCTTCATAATTCCAACAACTAGGATTGATCTATTATCTATAGCATAACATTTCCCATAGGGAGTGTCTACATACATCCCAAGTTCCTTCATGACATCTTCTAGCATTATGTTCACGGCTGCACTTGAATCTATCATACAATTCTTACCATTTTATTGTTAATCAACAAGGTTAGATAAAAAGGATCAACCTAGGTAAGATTGTTAGTGATAGAAGTTCCCAAATAGACAACAGGTGGATCTTCAACTCTTGGCCTATGATCCTCTTTATTAACTTCACCAAAGAATAGACAAAATCTTGATTATTTCATATTTGTAATTAGGAAATTTTATTACTTCAAGAAAGGGCAAAGATACTTTCACCTGCGATAGAGCCTGAGACATAAATAATCCACAATTAGAAAGTGGCTTACTAATTTGTTTCCTTTCAATCGGTTTTGTCAATTTAGGGGGTTTTGTTTGTTTGACCTTTTTTGTTACACCTTCCTTTTCCTCATTGGAAATGGTGTCTTTGTTTCCACTAGCTTTAGGAACCTTTGCAAATATCTTAGATGGCTTACCTTGCTCTGGGTTCACTATTATGTTCCTTAGCTAATAATTGCTTTTTGCCTGTGCTACTATTGCCACAATATAAGCTTTCTTTTATTCATCTATTAAATTTCTCAAGGAATGCACTAGCTCTTCATCATGGAACAACCTCCTCAAGGCTGGGGTGTCCACATCATCATCAGTAAAAACTTGATGTATACTGTACTATTGTCTCTCTATCCTCCTAAAATGGATCTGATGAAAGTACATTCACTGTGGGCTCATACTCATCCTCATGGTCCTTTTCTTCTACAAAACCTTGAGCAATCATACATTGTTCTACAACATGGGGTAAATTGCAGACTTCACACCATGGATATTCCTCCACAAAATTGTTTACTTTCTTCAATGGATCAGAAGTTTCTTTGCTTAGATTTGCATTCACTAGCTTACCATCTTTCCAGTTTGTGTTATATGGCATGTCGTGCAATCTTGGCCTATTGTAATTTATTGGCTTATTGCTTCTATATGGGGGTGGTTTCTCATTGTGATTTTGCTTACCCTTCATATCTTTCAGCATGTCCATGATTTGGCTAAACTCATCCTTTTTTGTTTCTCTAGGATTATATAATTTTGGATCATCTCTCTTGCCAATTCTCCTAGCAGCTTTTCTGCTATTTTCAATGGTAGTGGTTGTCTTAAATGCTTTCTACAAGGTGGTTGGCTTATGAGATAGAATCTCATAGTTAGTCTTGCTGTCAAAAGCACTCAAATAAAAATCAATCAAAAATGAATCAACAGGTCTAATATCCCTTGGTATTCTAATAAGCACTTTATTAAACCTCATATTATATTTAGAGACTGATTCATTTTGATTCTTCTTTATGCTTGTCAACATGAGATGCAAATGAAGTATCATTATGGTCTCCACACTCTTCCAAGAATTGTGTCACAAACTCCTGCCAGCATCTATAAGGAAGATTTATGTACCATTCTCCTGCATCCTCTATTAGAGACTGAACAAATAGTTTCATAAAAACATCTTCATAAGGGACTTCAAATTCTTTAATGGTATTTTTTGCATTTATTAGATGTTGTTTTGCAAAATGAGTTCCATTTCCTGCGAACTTAGGGATGGCTGACCTTAAATTATTTGAAATCTGATTTGGATATCCAACTATCCCACTGAAATCCAACTGTTTATACCTTTCAATGGTCATAGGTGGTCTGCCACCATAGTTGTTAGTTTGATAGTTTCTATTTCCTCCATTATTACCATTGTTTCCATTGTTGTCTCCACCACCATTTTGATGATTGTTATTTCCATTTCCATTGTTTCCATTACCATTGTTGCCATAATTTCCATTACTACCACTGTTAACTCTATTATTACTTACATTGTTGGTCCTATCTCTATTATTCTAGTTACCATTAATTCCCCCACTGGTAGTTCTTCTTTCATCATTATGATTATTTCCTTGTCTATTATTATACTGGCTTTTATTCTCATTTTAAGGTATACTTTTCCATCTATCCCCTTTTTCATTATTATCCAAAACATTAGACAATGGATTATTATAGATCTTAAATGGTTGTTCCATGTTTCTCATGTGAGGGGGACTATACCTAGGGGTTGTTAGTCTACTTCCCTCACCTCTTCCCTTTTCTTCTTCAACCTTGTTTCACTTAGGGCTTTGAACAACATCTCTTTCTAGTTCGAGCTTCTACAATACCCAATCTGGTTGTCTCTTAAGAGCCTTTGCCATTTTAGATTCATCTCCATTTAAGTAATCCATTTTAAGTATAATTGCATCCCACTGCCTCTCCTCCTATTCCTCAATAGTTAGGGTTTCATGCCAACCGCCATTATTATCTTTTGCATTTAAGGTATAGAAAGGATTTTCCTCCAAAGTTTCAAATTTATCACCAGATGAAGAGCCATCCTCTCTACTAGGAAACTTCTTATAACCCCCAAATTCCGTACTTGGTGTTGATTTATTTTCTTTCTATCTTTTCTTTGGGATCAATTGAACAAGATTATCTTGTCCCTTGTGCAGAGACCTTCTCCCCTGCATCAACCTTAGTGATAAATTCCTAGGGGTTTTCTCTTACTTTCTCAAAATACCAATTATTATTCATGTATTAGATGTAGAGTCGTCACCTTCTAAGAGGAATAATATATTTCTATTAATCTTCTAGGCTCTTTCCTCCAGTAGAGTCTGAAACAAACCACCAAAGATTCTGAACACTTCCTATGACAACTCCCCGGTAGAGTTGCCAATCTGTTGGTTCCCAAAACCACAGATTGGAAATCCTAGAGCTTTACTAAATATCCTACTCATTTCTCAATCAGCCTTGGCCAACGAATGGGAATGGTCAAAGCCCAAATTCCTCCGTACTTTAGGATCCACTAGACCTAGGTGGTTATACCTTAATCTCCAAAGTACAAAGAGAATTCTTTATAGTGAGTTTAAAATTATAAATTTAGCTATTTGCAGCAATGGCAAAATGTTTCCTACAACTATGCTTTATTATGTGCTTTTAACTTTCTTTAGTATGAAAAACTTGAATGTAATTAATAGCGAATGAATGCTTATAAAAGAATGTTGTTGGAACCTTAAGTAATTATGAAGAAACAATACTGATAGAAATAAAGAAGTATGTTTCCTTGATGAGGACCTTATGCACACCAAATTTAATCCAATAAAATTTACAATAGATCCGTTCCTTATCTGACAATTTATATGTTACTTAGTGGATGAATATTTGCAATCAACTTTGGAGACAGTTTGAAAAACTTACAAATATGCAAGACTATCAATGCAATGGTTTCATTATGTGTTGCAAGAATAACAAAAACAATTTTGTTTCCTACATAACATCATGTGATGGCACAATGCAGCAAATATTAATTAGATTTATCCAAAGAACTTGATTAATCAACACCATGTGACATAAAATGATCTAAAGATAAAGACAACAAATCTTATATATTAATTTTAGAATAAAAAGGTATACAAAAGCTACAGACTCACAGGTACTTCATGATATACTTGCTTGCACAAAATGAATTTTCATTTCTATAGACCTATTTTACATAACACTACTAGTCCCAACAGACAATCTGAAAGATAGGATTTTTTTCTTATTGTGTACCCCCATGTATACAAAAATGATTTCCTATACATATGCGACTCAAAAGACACAAATGAAAGGACACACCCTTTCATTCGTAAAAACTAAAACTAACAAAAACCTAACTAATAAATCCCTAACTGCTATAACAACTAACAACATTACAAAACATATTACATTTTGACACAAATTAACTCTGGCCATCCACGACCAAGCCACATTTCTGAATATGCCAAAGGTAGGCCTCATCCTTGTAAGTGTTGGAGTTGAAGATGATATCCCACACTACCATCTATATAGTCACAAAGTTTTCCAATTGCTCCATTGTCTTTGCCATGTCCAAGGTGTCAGCCCATGCAATACCCAGTGAAAGTGTTAAGTAATGATTGACATTCTATAATCCATACATTCTTGTCCTTAATCTGCCTTGTTTCATCCATCACCTTTGGAATACTGTGCTGCACAATTTCCTGACAATCATCATATTCAACCTTCAAGGCTACATCAAACTTCTCATGTTTTTTCATCAGTCTATGGATTTTGTCAATAATTGCACTATCTGTCTAACCAACCTTCTTATCCTACAGGAGCATATGTAATCTGTCAGAAAGTCTCTTATGTGACAAACTGCTATCCATATTCTTCTGGTAAACTGTCCAGAATTTTTCAAGATATTTATTTAATTTTTCAAATCTCTTTGACAGTAAGACACATGTTGTGTCTACCCTTACGTTCTGCATTCTCTCCTTCAACTTCTTGTTTTCTTTATGCAATTCCCCACACTTCTTTAGTTTTGATTCATATGCTATTTGGAGTACATGCTGGCCTCTACTTCTCAATAGTTCTTCATGCAGTGACTTGTATTTCCCTACTTCTCTTGCCAACATCTTCATTTGTGCCTTATTTAATTTGGAAATGTTAATTCCCATATTTGTTGTGACCATGGGATCCACTTCACCAACCTTTAACTTCATCATGTGACTGAAAGCCTTGTCCACATCTATAATCATTGGCCTCTTATTCGGAGGATAAAGGGCCCATGAAAGCATAGCCTCATCATCTAGATCATATCTTGATCCAATAAAAATATCATTTATGCCCTGAATGTCTAAATTGAAATCTTTCTTATCTGAATGCAATAGGCTATCAAAAATGAAAGATGCACTAAGGTCCCAACCTGGGAAAAGAATGATTCCTACCTCTATAAGAAGCTACCTTCCCCTTTGAGGGGTCATGCCTTCTAACTCTGAATTGATTTCAGCCTTCAATTTTCTAAGAATCTCTGCCTCATTCTCTGGTGTCACATTTGGCATTGCTTCTCTTAGGCTCTTTCGTTTGAAATGATACAAGAAGAACTTAAACTCCTTCGATCTAATAAATTCATCCTCTGATACAAAAATGTATGCTCTTCTATCCTAACATCCAAATCAACATTCATCCTTGCAACAATTTGGTCCTGTGCTTCAGGTTCCTCCTCCTTTTCAGGCATTTTGAATCTCGAGACAACCTCATTCTCACCTGATTCACTTTCAACTTCTTCTTCTTCCTTCATTTCCTATAGTCTTTGTTTTTTTTCTTCCAATTTCTGATTCAAATCCTGAAAAATTTGCATAGCGTCTTCAGGTTCATTGTTTCTTAAGATGTTCAAGGCTTCAATATGCTCATTAAAATAATCACCAAGATTCTGCCCTTTTTTGCTCTGGCGTATATAGCCCTCCGGGTCATAATTTTTCCTTCTTGTATGCTCATAGAGAGTATAACCTTCTATTAACCTTTTGTCAATAACTTCTTATACCTTTGTGGATACAATGGTGAAATCACCAAAAATGCAGAGTCATAGGTAGAAAGACTTGCTTGTGGGCACCCCCAAAATGATGTGCATTAGAGACACTCATTTGTCTCACAATCTCCAAGTAAGCAATTTGGCCTAGCATAGGCTTTGGTAGCACATAGGGAGAACCTTTGAATCCAAAAACCCTAACATATGTGAACTCTTGGCATACGTACCAATCACCCCAATTATGATTCACCCTTGTATCTACATGCTCATGGGGTCTAAGAAATCTTTTAATTTCTTCGAAAAATGATCCATCACAACAAACCCCAAAAGCTCTATATAATGGTTGAATAAAAAACTCTTCAAATTTGACATTATGAGATCTCATGAATTGAGAATCCCATTATGATACCCACAATTGTACTGGCTACTCCTGCCCATCTTTACCATGAACATTTAATTTCAATTCTTCAGGCCACAACCTCTTGGGTCATCCATAAAACAAGATAATAGGCATCAACAATGAATAAAACTTAAAAGATTTGCCGGGTTATTCTGAAGACTTAAGAAACCCTTATGCATCTTCTCGACAATGTAAGAAATATAATCAAATTGTCTTGGCTCATGCATTTGTGTATCTGCAAGAAGTACTAAAGGTCCTATTCGAGCCACATCTGGAACCTCAACTCCTCTTACTTGATTGCATGCCATATACGTATACTGCAGATACTGCCTAAAAATATTGATGTCAAACATGGGCCCATATTCATCTATCAATTTCCCTTTCTCAGCCTTATGTATGGCCAATTTCCACCCATTGTATACAGTGTCCATCTTCGTATATTCTTCTTCCAATTTCTCAAAAGATAGAGGCACATCGGATTCAAAACCAAGATCAAAAACCTCATGAATGGTAGCTGCTGAAAGATAGATTAATGCATCGCCATTTGGTAATTGGATACATCTTTTCATGGAATTATAAGCCCTAGCCAATCTTTTCATCAATTAAATGTTTACAAAGACATTAGGGACCACTAGTTTACCCAATCTAGTTGTCCATGGGTTTGAGATTGGGGTCGGCTTTCTCCTTCATGAATAATGACATAAGAACAATTCATGGCCTCTAACCCTTGTCCATAAATCACCAATTTCCTTAAAATCATCTTCTAGCTGGTCACGGATAGGTAAAGTAGCCTTATATCTTCGGGACTTGGCTCTTGGTGAGCTCAGCTGGTCAATCATGTCTTGATTTAACTTTAGTTTATGTCCACCTTCTCCACCTTTATACTTCTTTGAGGCATTCTCAGAAACCTCAGTGACCTTCCTCTTGCCTTTGGAACTAGAACCCTCCATATTTGAATCCTTCAAGCTTTCTTAAATTCAAATTTTTGTAGTTTAGTTTCACTTCAATCTCTCTGTTTTCTTCAATCCGTTATGCAAATTCCTTATACCAACTTCCATATATAGATTTAATACATCGGGAGTATTTACTCAATTGAAATGGTGCTATGATTTGCCTCATGCAAGCACAAACCTATCCATTGCCTATATTTAATAATGGTAGGTGGATTCGTTAAGATCAGTTTTTGCAACGACTAGTCGACATAACTCCACCCGATGATTCAATCACTTGGCACCACCCATCTTTTTGATCAACATAGATCTCCCCAATCACTTTCTCTTCTAGCTGGTCTTTACTTTCACCTTTATGTCACATCAGTGTAGGTCATTTTGATGTACCCTCCTTCTATTCCTCCATGGAATTCTTCCCATTTGGTATCAACTTAGCTCCAAATATGTTCCCCTTACGGTTAGAAGTTATTCCGATGAGTCCACCTTCGTAATCCGCACCTTTTTTGTTGCATCGGGTCACCTTATGGGGTATCGAAACAACTCATTTTATGTTTATCCAATGACACAATGTCATCGCCTTCACACCTACTTATATTTTTACTCCTCCGGTCTATTGGCATATGTTTCCCCGATGAGATCTTCTTGTTCGCACCTATCTCTTCTTTCTCATTGGGTATCAGTGTAATGAAAGATGTCTCCTCCTGATGAGACAATGATATTTTGATGACTTCGACTTCGATCAGTGTAACTTATCCCTATCAAGTCTCCTTCTCTGTGCCTGACGTGTCTTCCTCATTGGGTATCGACATAACCTAAAACACCTCTCCCCGATGGTTTAAGTTACCCTGATGACTTAGTATTCTCCTCCTTTTGGTATCATCTCATCGGAGTAGGTCAAGCCGATAACACAGCCTTCACCACCTAGTCCATCGGGTATCAGGGTAGCGTAAGATGACACTTTTTGATGACTTGATGATATTGCCAACAAGTATTCCACTCCATCCGACATCGACATAAGTTCTTCTGATAACCTCATCGGGTGTCGAGGTAAATTTTTCCCCGTGCTTCCAATAGTGAACGTCATGCCGATGATTTTGCCTTCTTGTTGTGCTATCAGTGTAGCTTTTCCTGATGGATTACTAACTCTCCCAACTTCTTTCTATCGATCGCACCCTTAGAAAATGCCATCAGACTCATTGGTGTAAGTTTTGCCATCAACACGCACCTTTTTCTCCTTAAGCAATCTTATCAGGGTGACTTACGCCGATAAACATAATTTTATATTTCATGAAGAGAAGGCTTTCTTTCACAAATGTGACTCTCCACAACCATGCTAATGGACTTCTAGGGCACTGAAAATATCTATGAACGTACTCATGACCCCTCTTCTATGATGAACCCTAAAATATGCTCTTACTATGCAAAGACTGTCATGATGAAGGTTATCACAATGTCGCCATAATTAATGCCATCCCTTAATATGCCCAGGTGATACTTGTTCATGTAGATTCAGGCTACAATTAGATAATATGATACAACAACATATCTCCTGCACATGCAATCCAACAGTAAATGCTCTCATGATGAAAATATACATATAAAACATTAATAGATAGCACAAAATATTTTTGCAAAAATATGTGCTAACAATAGTAAAGAACAAATCTAAAAATGTAGTAAAAGATTTTTTCAAAGACATCAAACCATTATATGAATTCATGTCAATATTTCAATCAAGAATGAGGGCAGCAAGATAAAATCTGAGAATAGGCCACAACCAACACAATAATAGAAAGTAGTCCCATGACTGTAAAAGTGGGTTTCAAGATAAAAATATAGGGGCATCAAGGGTTTGTGAAAGTCCTTTTAAGCTTTAAAACTGTCAGTTGGTATTAAGAGTGACTAATGAGCAATGAGCAATGATTAACAAGTTGAAGATAGCAGTCACATTTCACACTCCAAAAGGTCACAATTACACATACAGTAAGCTCTAAGTCATATTCAATAAGGGATTGTATGTTAATTTTGAACGAAATGAAATAAGAACATGCAGTGATAGATCATCCTAAGCCTAATAAGGACTTATCCCACATTTCATGAAATCAATTCAAGGATAAGTTTAAAATGGTAATGGGTGGAGTTATAATTCATGGTTATAATTCATGAGTAGATGTGACCTTAAAGTTAAGGAGTTTAGTTATAAACCCTACATGGGTAAGTTATCAGTTGAGGACATCTTAGAAGTAGTTCACCTTCAATTTTAATCATTTTGTCATGCTTTTATGCATGATTTTCAACCAAATTTGATCCAAGAGGCCTTTTTCATGCAAGATCATGCAGATTTGAAGCTAAAATCAAGGAGGCATAATCAGTTGCAACTTTTAGTTCAAAGACACCAATCAAGCTAAAAGATAGTTTCAACAAGATCAAAGCCTTCTTAGAGGAAAGAAGTGGTGACAAAAATAGAGAGAAGACCCTTTGCAGTCCTCAAAGACATGACAAATGACAAAATTGGATTGCCAAAAATGACACTTTATTGTGTGATAGTCACATGCTTTGTGCAAAAAATCATGAGTCGATGTTTGATAGAACCCAAAATAATTAAAGAGCTAGCAACACCATTCAAAGATTGCAGTGAAAATACAATGCTTTGAGTTGCTAAATATTCAAGACAAACACAAACATGTATTCAGATTAAGGAAAGTTTGACAGTACATTCAAGGCAGAGGATTGAGAGATTGAGACTAGAATTTTGAAAATGGAGGACTAATATAATGCATTTAGTATAGGGAAATATGTGTAAGAGTAGGAATATTTAATGATCACACCTTCCAAAAGGTTCCAATCTCATACAAAGCAGCCCAAGGTAAAGTCAATAATGGTAGTGATCATCAAAACAAAGATAGTGCCTCAAACCAAGAATAGTGCCAAAGCCTCTATAAGCATGGTGAACAAAATAAAGGGATAAACATGACAAAGAGATCATGGGAGATGTTAAACTTTTTCACATACATAATATAGTAAACAGAAACACCAATAGTATTGACAGAGGCTTGAGTATAAGATAGTGAACAAAAGGATCAAGGGAAGGAGTCAAAGAAACCTTTGTTTTGTAGAATGTGATCTAGAGCTTGTAATGAGGCCATGACAAGCATAGCAAAGAAATCCATAGGTTATTATTGAAGATAGGACTTAAAGAGTTGTAAGCTCATGAAAATGGCACCCTAAACATATCACTAGATATAAGACTGTGAATAAAGAAGGAATATCATCCCATAGGTCAGCCATAGATGAGCTTCAAAGCATCAATGAAATGGCAGCAAGGTCCGGAGCAAGATGAGAACAACAATTAATACAATAATTGAAATGAAAGAGAAAGGATGTTTGTCCACTAACTTAAGGGTTATATAATACAGACCTACTATCTAACACAAAAGTTTCAAGCCTTGAGACAGTGAGCACTCATGTAGCATACTAGGACAACAAAAGTACAATAACAAAAGCTTGACAAAAGGCTTCATGGAAACGATAAAGATGAGCATAAACAAGTAACAATGGTCAATAAAGATACCAAACAAGGATCAAGGAATGTATGAGGAAAGTATAATAAGAAACTCACTGCTCTCATTAGCTTCCACTGCAAAAGGCACATTCAAGATATTTTTACAGTTGCAAAATACATGAATGTGATAGTAAAAATACAACAAGGAGGTGTTTTTTATATTAGAATGAATTTTAAGAATGATTTGAAGTTACCATATCGATAAGAATGAACTTGAGGAGACAACAAGAAATATTTGAAAGGAAACAAGAAGAAAACCACAATATCTGAAGATCAACTACATATCTTGAAACTCTAGGATTCAAATCCTACATCATCTCCTTGAAAATTATGTCTCATTGCCTCAAAGATTGCCGGTAATTCCTTAGAATCTACCTTTCATTTTGAGAATGTGCTTCTTCTTAACCGCTTCTACTGCCAAATCAAAGGGTCCAAATGTTATTTAACAACTGTGATGTAAAAATCCTAAAACCAATAAAAATAGCAATAGATATGTTTAAGAATGAAGGACGAGTATTTCAACTAGAATATACAACAATGTTAAAGGCAAGAATTAAGATAAATCAAACTCTAAGTGAAAATAGAAAAAAACAATCAGACTACAATAAGCATAAGAACCATACATGCTTCTTATTCAAACCATATTTTTGTTCTCCAACAGAATGAGAAAATTCAAGAAGAAGAGTGTCTGCTCTTGAGATTTTAATTTCCCTGGACTTTATAGTGAAACAATAACAAAACATAAAGGGAAACTCTATCGATTGATAATTAAAAACCAAGAAAATAGTTGTTATAAATATTAAATTATAAAAATATGCTGAAATTTGTATGAAACAACCCACACCTCCTCATGCATTCAAGGGACAAAACTCTAGTGCTATTGGTTGCATACCAAGTGCAACTTTTTCCTTGTAAAATATGTGATTAGGAAAAATTCAGCCATGTTCTCCTAATAAATGAGATTTATTTTTCAATTCACAATCATCATACATCTAGACCATATCATAAAATTTACAGATCAGCTAGAACTAATACTAAAGAAACAACAACTACCTGGAAAAGGGACAGTCTCACCAGAAGTAGAAATGCTCGACACTGATGAAATACTACATGGTTTTAAGAAGCTATCCTTAACCAACATTGGCATGTTGACCAACAGACCACTGAAAACACAAAGGAAAACATGAATATGTGAGACAGAGAGGGTGATTGCACATGTGCTAGAGTAGAATAAACTATCAGAAATATATATTACACATGGAAACTCCTAATTATCAAATCTGGACAATGGTCTCTTGGCTAGAGGACACCCCAAAATTGTGAATGTTATTTTATAAATGATACCAATATCAGTACCAGTTACTTGACCTGTTTGTGATGCATACATTTTTATACAGCACAATGCTTGTCTGTAACCAATTTTTTTCCATTCTAATAAATTATTAAAGGAACAATTTTCCATCTGTAGATGTTGGTTTACTAAGATATCATTTCATTTCCCTTTACTAAAAATAAATTAAGCATAATAATTTCAAAGCATCTAAACATATCGAATTTCAATTGTTGTGCTAATTAAAGATTTGAGATTTTAACAGGTGAACATAATAGTATATGTCTCAATACAATAGTGTATCATTTCAATGTTTGAATATTATTCAAGAAATCTCTTCAGGAAATTATAAGATCAACAATATGGTATTTTCAATTACTCTTGGTCTTTCTTAAATACAATATGATAAAAGTCATAATAAAAACTAGACAAGCTAGACAAATTAAGTGTATCCAATAACATGAGTTGAAATTTTTTTTTAATACACTACTATCAAAGGCCCAAATCATTTAAAAAAAATAATGTGAGCAATTTTTGTACAAGTTGTGTTGTTATTATTATTTTGGATTGCAGAAGCTAAGGTTTTGGATCACAATCCCATAACTTAGGCTTTGGTTTTTTTGTTTTGTTTCCTCACAGTATGCATAATTTCCTAAATGTCCCCTAAGTTTAGATATTCTTTATTCTAATACACTATTGTCAAAGTCCCAAATCATTCTTTAAAAAATATTGTGAGCAATTTTTTCTGGAAGTTGTGTTATTATTATTTTGGATTCCAAAAGCTAAGGATTTGAATCACAATCCGATAACTTATGCTTTGGTCTTTTTGTTTTGTTTCCTCACATTGTACATAATTTTCCAAATGAAGTTTGACAATGGAAAAGTGGTTCATAAGCATTGTTTTGACAAATTTAGGACTTGGAGAAGTTTGACAAAAGAAAAGTGGTTTTAAATTTGTAAGCTCCTACTTGACTGTTTGTGCCTTTTCCATGCTGATTTCCACTGCTTCAAGTTTTCTAGTTCTTTCCATCTCCTATTTTATTTTAATTTTTATGTACAATTGTGACTTAAATAATTTTAGTGACACTCAATGACTTGATTATGCTAAGATAGCTCCTCTGTCCCTTTAGAGTATTTTGTTGTGCTTTCCCATCCAATGCAACCATGTTCATCAAATTGGGAATATACGTATGATAATTGACAACTTCGACTACATTTTTATATAACATAAGCATTGAGTGCCATAAACCTTGAATTAGAGTTGCTAAATCAATTTTGGATTTATGGCATGTTTCTTTGAATAAAAAGCTTCTTCTTTTCTTGTTTCTTCAGCATCATTGGTTGCACAAGACTATTATCAAGAAACACATTAATTCTATGCCTTTGAAAGTTGTGTTGGCAGGGTGAATTATACTAACAATGAATACAAGTTTTTAAATAATACATTAATTAATTTTTTATCATTCATCTTTAAATATTTTCTTTTTCTTAAGGATCATCACATCATATATCCTTTTCAGACTCAACATTAATTTTATGCTCCTTGAATTCTTGATACATTGTCGAGTGTTCCTCCCATGTCAACTTTCATGATATATGTGTGCACAACAAATCTTATTCGAAAACTCCCTTGTTGTTTGTCTGAGTTTTTCAATTTCTTTTCTCTTGACGTTTGAAACATAAGTGTTCCTCCCATGTTAACTTTCACCACCTTAGAAACACGTTACTCCAATAATGTACTCATATGAATTCAATTGGGAGACTTGAAATTCTATTCTTCTTATATAATATTGCAAAAATAAACATAAAGTCACTTTTCTATGCTGGTGTACTCTTTTTTAGGCTACATTCACTCCCTTAATTGTTATTTCATATAATCTATGGAAATCCTCAGATTGAAAAGACTAAAGATGGATTTATCAAATGAAGTTAAGGTTTTCCATAATAAACACCCCCATTGGTGTAGGGGAACCTCTTCAACAAGCCATTCATGGATCAAAGGATGAGGATTAGGATCATTTTGAATGTCTTTGGTTTATGAATTTTCATGTTTTGAATAAGGACCCCACCTTGTAAACCAATGTCCCAAATCAGGCATCTTGATAAGCCAATTTGGATAATTTGGTAAATAGGGGTAGTATGATGTTTGTTTTGATTTTTTGAAGGATTTTATGGTTTGTAGGTGGTGTTTGGTAGATCCAAGTTGTGTGGATCCCAAACTTGTTTTGGTTGACAACCTTTGTCAAAAATGCAACATTTAAAAATGCAACTTTTGTACGCAAAAGTGCAACATTTTGAATTTCAGTTGATGTAAGCCTCCCAACGGCTCCAGCCTCTTAAAAATTAGGTTGGAAAAAATTAGGAGAAGGCCTAGATACCTTGTGGAAATGAGTCCCAAGGTTAGAGTTGTTGGTGATTGAAGTTTGAAGCATAATAAGACATAAAACTGAGTTTTTTCCTTAAAATTTGATCTTATTGTTGTTGTATATCATTGTACGGATTGATTCTAAAAAAATTGTTCATGGAGTAGATAGAGGATTGAGTTAATTTTTTTTTGGTGGTGGTTTGAGGTCTTGATCCTCTATGAGCAGTGATAACCCCTTGGTTTTCTAACTGTAACCTGGAAAACCAGGGTTTGGGTAGGGTTTCGCCAAATAATGGCCATATCTTGCACCTCACCAAATTATAAGTTCTTTTCTTTGGTGAACTGCAATATTGGCAAGTTTATTTTAATATTTCCATGGGTCTTTGTAGGGGAGGCTTTTCTATGAAGAGTATGAAGCAAACCTATGTAGGCATCTCCATGTGACTACCTTGGACAAAATTAGGACAGTCACCCTAAAATCTTATATCGGTGGATACTAGGCTTGCAACCCTGGAATTAGAGGTTATTTGTGATCCCCCACATTATCATGAAGTTTTTTTTGTGGTTAAGAGTCTATAAATTAGAGTTTCTTTGTAACTGGAAGCCTATTAGCCCTAATTAGACCTCTAGGCTTCTAAAGGGTTTAGACCCTTTGATCTCAAATCTTGTCAATCCCTTTTGGGGATAAGTGTAAATTCATAAAGGGTATCTAGAATGGTAAATACTTTTCCAGGATGAGTTCAATATTTTGGAGTTAAGAGAAAAATACCCATTTCATAAGGCTACTAGCCAAGGGGGTAGGTTTCTAAAGGAAGTGTAGGGCATTTGTGCCAAAGCCTAAAACCAATATTTTGGATAGTTCCTAGGTGTCATAAATTGACCAAATCGAAGGCCCCAAGAGAAAGAGTCATGGAGAGGTGTGTTGGATATATTGAAGCCATTTACTCATTTTGAGTAGGTTCTAGTCTTGAGGAGTTGAGAGTAGTTCAAACCATTAAGGTGTGGAGTCATTTTTGTAGGATCCTTGCTATCTTTTGAAAGGTGTAAACCAAACCTTTTGAGACCTATCCCTAGGTGTGAGGAGGGCTCTGCATCAAGTGGTATCAGAGCTTAGAGTGTCCTTTGAACCGAAGAAGAAGAAGACAAGATGTCAGAGGAAGAGGGATCCCAAGATCTCCCATCAAGGATGACCAATGCTGAGTTGGTTGTCCTGGTGAAGAAGAAGATGGCAGAGAGAAGACAAGTCAGGGATAAGAATTAGACCTTGAGAGATGAAATGGACCAGTTGAAGGGAAAAGTGGAGAGGGGAGAGAGAGACTCTGGAGGAGTTGAAGAAGGGGATGAAGAGGAGATCCCTAGGCAGGAATAACTAGAGGTTCCTATAGACTAGAAACCCCTGCTAAGTGTCCTCAAGCCCATGAAAAGGAGAACAATGGATGTGAAGTTGGATCTGCCAGTGTTTACAGGTAAGATGGAACCTGATACAGTGATGGAGTGGATAGACTCCTTGGAAAATTTCTTTGAGAGTGAAGACATACCAGAGCACCAAAGGGTTAAAATGGCCCAATCCAAAATGAAAGGGGTTGCACTAACTTGGTGGACTTTCATTCAAGATGAGAGGGTGAAAGAGGGGAAGAGAAGAGTTTCTACTTGGAAGAAGATGATGGTTTTGGTGAAGGAAGCCTATGTTCCAGTGGACTATAATGTCCAATTGCACAAGAGGAGACAAAATTTAAAGAAGAAGGAGATGGATGTGAGTTCCTACACAAAGGAATTCATGAAGTTGTGTGTGAAGACCAAGGTAAAGGAGAGTGAGGATGAAAAAGTGGTGAGATATCTCAATGGACTGAGATTTGCCATCCAAGAAGATTTGAATCTCCACACCTCGAAGATAGTCCAAAAATGTTTTTAGTTGGCACTTAAGGTGGAGGAGAAGCTAAAGAGAAGTTTGGAACAAAATAGCAGTTGCAAAGGGAGATAACAAAGAGGGGGAAGAATCCCTTTCAGAGGCAAAGGAAATGGTTTTGGATACCAAGGTGAGTCTAGTCAAGAAGGCACTAGAGAAGAGAGCAGTTACAACCAAGGAGGAGGCTACAATCAAAGAGGGAACTTTAGGGGTAGGAGATCATCCTCTAGAGGAAGATCCCAAGGAAGAGGACCTTCTAGATGTTACAACTGCAACCAAGAGGGGCACTTGGTCAATAAGTGTCCGGAGAAGGCTACAAGCTCCATGAGAGAAAGGAGGAGCAACTTTGTGCAAGAATCTGATTGCCAAAGTGTGGCAAGTGAAAACATCTATCAAATTGTCATTGCTCTTGATAGCTATGGCTACCCTAAAAGAGGAGAGGCTCTGATGATGAGGAGAGAAGTGACCACCATGAAGGTACCTGATAAGGAGCCCCCACAAAGAAATTCTCTTTTCAAAATTACCTACAGGGCAGGAGGAAAGGTATGCAAGGTCCTTATATACTCTGGGTCTACTGAGAATTTTGAGTCACTTGAAATGGTAGATAAGCTTAAGTTGAGAAGGTTGCCACATCCTTACCCCTACAAGGTCCCATGGCTTGCCCAAGGTCAGCAAGTAGTGGTAGAAGAGTAGGCTTGGGTAGAGTTTCAGACTGGATCCTACAAGGATAGGTTGCTATTTGATGTAGCTAAGATGGATGCATGTCCTCTCTTGTTTGGGAGGCCATGGCAGTTTGATTTGAAGGCTCATCATGATGGGGTTAGAAATACCTACTCAATCACCAAACATGGTAAGGTGATATAACTTTTACCTCTGATGGATAATGATATGGAACAAAAGGGGAAGGATGCCAAAGTGTTGATGGTAGAAGGAAAGCATTTCATGAAGGAGATTGCATAAAAAGATGCAGTTTGCTATGCCCTCATTCCCAGTTCTAAGGTGACAAAGAATGAGTAGTTTGCAGAGAGGAAATGAGAAGGACAGAGGCACATAGACCCTACAGTCAAACAATTACTTGACAAGTATAAAGGCATCGTGTCAGATGGAATTACAAGGTCCCTGCAACCGGTAAGAGACATAATTCATTGCATAGATATGATCCCTGGACCTAACCTACCAAATAAAGTAGCATACAAACTTACTCCAGACCAGAATCCAGAGATGGAAAGACAAATTGAGGAGTTACTAGAATCAGGGTTAATTGGCAAAAGTCTGAGCCCATGTGTAGTACATGTTGTCCTTGTACCCAAGAAAGAAGGCACTTGGAGGCTTTGCATAGATTCAAGGTCCATCAACAAGATAACCATAAGGTGTAGGTTTCCAATCCCTAGGACATAAGATTTACTTGATTGCTTGGGGGGTGCCAAATATTTCACCAAAATGGATCTAAAAATTGGATAGCATCAGATTAGAATAAGACCAGGGGATGAATGGAAAACAACTTTTAAGACCAATGAGGGGTTGTATGAGTGGAAAGTCATGCCATTTGGGTTATCCAATGCCCCTAGTACCTTCATGAGGTTGATGAATGAGGTCTTGGTGGAGTTCATAGGCAAGTTTGTAATAGTGTATCTAGATGATATCTTGATCTTTAGCCACACAAGGGAAGAGCACCTCAAACATGTAGATATGGTCCTCAAAAGGTTACATGAAGAGAAGCTAATGATAAACTTGGATAAGTGTTTGTTCATGCAGGAGGAGATCATTTACTTGGGCTTTGTAATCTCACAAGGTGAGCTGAAAATGGACCAAGAGAAGGTAAGTGCTATTCTTTCTTAGTCTAAACATAAAACCATGAATGATGTCCGAAGTTTCCATGGCTTTGAAATTTTTTATAGGAATTTTATAAGGGGATTTACTCATGTTTGTACACCAATGCTTGACACCATAAAAGGAGGACAAAAGTGCAGGTTCAGTTGGACCAAGGAAGCAGATGACTCATTTGAGATTTTGAAAAAGAAAGTGGCAAAACAACTAGTCCTTTCCCTACCAGACTTCAACAAGATATTTTAGGTGGAATGTGATGCAAGCCACATGGCTATTGGGGCAGTACTCAGCTAGGAGGGAAGGTCAGTTGCCTTTTTTAGTGAAAAACTAAATGATGCCAAGAGGAGATATTCATCCTATGATTTGGAGATATATGCTTTAGTTCAGTCATTGAAGAAGTGGAGGCACTACTTATTGCCAAAGGAGTTCATAGTTTTCACTGTTAATTAGGCTCCAAGTTTCATAAACAGTCAATAGAAGTTAAATCACAGGCACATGAAGTGGGTAGAGACCCTACAAGCCTTCACCTTCAACCTCAAGTACAAAAAGGGGGTCAAGAACAAAGTTGCAGATGCCTTAAGCAGGAGGGTCTTAACCATTAGCCAAATTAAGATGGAAAGTGTTGGCATTGACTCCTTGAAGACCATGTATGATGTTGATGAAGAGTTTGGAGAGATCTACAAGGTATGTGAGTCTTTTGGTGAGAGGTATCATGTTGAATTTTCTGAATTTTTTATCCAAGAGGGATTGCTATTCAAGGGTGGATAGTTATGCATACCTAAGTGTTCAATGAGATTGAATATTACTGGGGAGAAGTGTTGTGGAGCAATGGAAGGTCATTTTGGCCTTGACAAGACACTTGACCTTGTGAAAAGACACTACTATTAGCCTAAGTTGTAGACATATGTTAGGAGGTTTGTAGAAACATGTGTGATCTGTCAAAAAGCCAAAGGGAAATCCACCAATGCAGGTTTGTACCAACCTTTACCCATTCCTTCTAGGCCATGGGAAAGCATAAGCATGGATTTTGTGTTGGGTCTGCCTAGGAGAAGAAAGGGGTATGACAGTGTTTTTGTAGTGGTGGACAAATTTAGCAAAATGACTCATTTCTTGCCATGTAAAACCTCTTGTGATGCCTCATATGTTGCAGGCTTGTTTTTCAAAGAGATTGTCAGGATACATGGGTTGCCCCTAAACATAATCTCAGACAGGGATGTGAAGTTCATAGGGCATTTTTGGAGGACCCTTTGGAAGAAGATGGGAACCAACCTAGCTTTTTCATCAGCCTACCATCCCCAAATGAATGGACAAACTGAAGTTGTCAATAGGTCTTTGGGGAGCCTATTAAGGTGCTTGACAAGACAACATGGAGAAAAATGGGACAACATACTGTCACAGGTAGAGTTCTCATACAATGACACCATAAATATAAGCACTGGGAAATCTCCTTTCCAAATTGTATATGGCATCCGCCCAAGGGGTGTTTTAGAATTGAGGGATTTACCTAAAGAAGAGTCCATTAGTACAGGTGGTGAAGCTTTTTCCTCAGCCATCAAGGAGGTACATGATCAAGTGAAGTCTCATCTCCAACAATCTGTAGAGAAGTACAAGGCTCATGCTGACAAGAAAAAGAGGGATGTGCAGATTGGTGTTGGGGACTTAGTATGAGTACATTTGAAGAAGGAGAGACTCCCAAAAGGCAAACACACAAAGCTCATGCAGAGGAAGATTGGACCATGTCAAATTGTGAAGAAGTATGGGTAGAATGCTTATGAAATCCAACTTCCTCCTGATCTTGGATTGTCACCCATTTTCAATGTATGTGATCTAACACCTTACAAAGTCAATGGTAATGAAGAGGAGGAACTAATGCAGGTTGTAGCAGATAATGATATTCCAAAGCATGATCCACCAAAATTGAGCAAGGTTTTGGACACTAGAGTCACAAAGAGAACAAGGAACAAGGAGTACAAAGAGTATTTGGTGGCTTCACAAGGAAAACCAAACTCTGAAGCAGTTTGGATGATAGAAAACCAAATCTCCAACCATGGTGTAGACCTCCAAACCCTGATCTCAAGTGGGCTTAAGATCTCTTCTCCTGGGGAGTATGGTGCAGGCGCACCTCTTCAACAAGCCATTCATGGGTCAGGGGATGAGGGTTAGGATCATTTTGAATTTCTTTGTTTTACGCATTTTGATGTTTTGAATAAGGACCCCACCTTGTAAACCAATGTCCCAAATTAGGCATCCTGATAAGCCAATTTGAACAATTTGGTAAATAGGGGTAGTATGATGTTTGTTTTCACGTTTTGAAGGATTTTAGGGTGTGTAGGTGGTGTTTGGTAGATCCAAGTTGTGTGGATCTATGAAGCCCTTCCTTGAGCCATCATAGCATTTCAGTTATTTTTTATGTTGGACCTACTATTGATACTATATTTTGATGCATTATGGGTATAGATTTTATATGATCCAGTGTTTGGATAACATTGATATGATTATGTCATTTACCATGATTTGCAGTACTTTATTTTGATGCTAGAAATTATGGATGCATGCTCTTTAAATGATTTTATTCTATGATGATTATGATTCCATTTAGTAGATTATTTTATGTGGATGTTATTAGATAATTGGAAACTTGATTATTATAATTGAAATTGTATGCAATGTCTGAATTGTATTCTTTTCATATGATAATATTATATATGATTTTTGGAATTACTAATGTGCAAAGTGACATATACAGGAAAATTATTCCATGTGACCATGGAAACTATTCGGAGAATCAAGCCTAAACCTATGTGCGTTTGTGAAGCCAAGGGTTGTCTATTTGGAGAGACAACACCTCGTTTGTAAATGTGTTTTAATTTGTAAATGTTTATGCTTGGATGTGTGTTTAATTTGAAAATTGTTTAATTTATTAATTCCAAAAAACAAACATTGCCATGTGTATTTTAGTGATGTGTAATTTTTGTGATGTCACTTGACACGTGTTGTAAAGTGAGTTGGCAATGGCATGTCCCTTGGAAGGAATTTTTTTTACCAATGCATTTTTCAATTATCCTAGTATGGTCCCAAGAAAGTCTTGGATAGGGAGCCATTAGAAAGGTCAACTTAGGGTTGACCCATAGGTAAACTTTGGGTGAGTTTTTTAGAGGGTTAAACTAACTCCTAGGGTCAAGTTAGGGGCATTTTTAGTGGGCCATATGATGTACCTATGGATGAAGGCCAAATTTAGCCATGTGTCCACTCCCTAGGGACTGTTTAGTCACCCCAAAAGTTGAGTTTTCCAAGTTGGCCGAATTTCAACTTTTGAGGATCCTACCTGGGTTAGACAACCCTCCTCATGAGTGACATTGCTCTTCCCCATTCCTTTTACCTTTTTGAGGTGCCTTGGATAGAGAGATTGTAAGGTGTTGGGAAGACAAACCTATGAACATCCCTCATCCTTCTGAAGAGGATTGGAAAGAGTGAGGAGTGTCTTCTTAGGGAATGGTTTGGGAGGGAGAAGTTTGATCACACACTCTCCATTTTGGAGACAGATTTTCTTGAGAAATTGGTCTTGGATTTGGAAATTTTTTGGCTAAGTCTTGTGAAGGAAAAGTTAGTGGATTGAGCAACTCTCCTACAACTTCTTTTCATCCTTTTGGGAGATTTAAGGTTGGTTGGTTTACTATCTCATGTGTGTTGCTTTGTATTTGAAAAGATTGTTTGTTGTAGTTGTTATTTCATTGTTGATTTCTTAGCATGTTTAGGAAGATGTTGAGTTCCTCCCTATGTGTTTGTATTGAGGTTTTATGTTATGGTTTTGGGAGTTTTCAAGGCCAAACTCACCCTTGGGAGGGTAGAGTAGCCTTGGGGTGAAGGGTTGTTTGATAGCCTATGAGTGTATAGGCTCTCTTTGGAAGAGAGTGATTCACAAGGGATTATGGGACCCTTGCTGCATAGTGTTTTGTTTATGCAAAGGGGGTCATAAGGGGATTTTTTTGGCTTGTATTCCTTGGGGGACATAAGGAATTGTTGAGAAAAGTTTGGAACTTGTGGATGTGCTTCTTGATAGCCTTGCAATGGCATTATGTTCTCCTACTTATAGAATTCTCCTCTAGGTATTTGGTCCACCTTCACCCCACTTGGAAAGTCACATAAGTGATGTTGTCTATCATTGGATTGGGAGTTTGAATGTTGTGAGTTTTCTTGTTTGTATGTGTATTGATTGTGTCTCTCGTTTAGCCTTGGTTCTCCTAGCTCGGAGGTGGCTTCTTGTAAGCCTAGGCTAGGAGGTTTGCCTCCATGGTCACAATCTACAACTTTTATTTGCAGGTTTGTGTGGGAAGAGATTGGAAAGGAATCTTGAAATAATCATATTTCTTATTGTATTTAGTTGCAGAAAAGAAAAAAAATTATATTTGATAAGCCCTCATTTAGTAGAAATGAAAGGTTTGATTTAGTTATTTCCTATTTTTATTAAAGGAAACTATGGTGTTTTAAATGTAACTGTTGGATTTGTTTTACCATGTAGTAAAGATGTATTTTATTTGAGTAAATCCTTGCAAAAAAAAGAATAATATTTGAGTTATTCTTTATTGTTATTTACTTCTTGAAACAGATTAGGAATGAAGTCTATTTCTGTCCTATTTAGCTAATGCAGAAAGAAATGAAATATATTCAAATGTTGTAATGCAGTTATTAGTAAAGAAAGGAAATATTGCTTCTGTCTATAGTTTAAACACAAAATAAATAAATAGATTTTTAGAGTGAATATTAATATTGCATCACATCTGTTGCTTATGGATTAAATAGATTTTTTTTAAATAGTTAGTTGCTGCTGTTAATAAAAATATCTTTGTCATATTTTTCCTATTCTGTAAATGCATGTGTAGAGAAAAAGTTAGGAAATATTATAAATCTAGTTATAGTTAACTTAAGCAAAAAGGAAACTAAATGATATTTAAAGAAAACAAAAGCTATTCTATTATGTTATTTAAGAAGTTCCTACTGTTAAAGTTGAAAAGAAACAAAATTAAAACAAGAAATATATATATATATATATATATATTGTAATGATTGTTGGTATTTTGGTATGGTTTTGTCATTGATGTCAACACCTACTAAAACACTAGCACTTTGGAGATCTAGCAGCATTCACCGACAAGCAAGTAACTATTGCACAATTACTGGTATATGGTTCACCAGTAGGATATAATGTTCACCGGTGGGATATAATGATCACCGACACTTGGAATGATATGAAAGACACTTGGTAATGTCGAAGACATCGTGTGGACACTTTATTTTGAAGAATTAATCATTGGTATATTCATATTTACATATTTATTTTTATCGACAAATAGGTCTAGGGTTACCTAGGGTTACACCAGTAGGTTTATCTTTTCTAGATCAGCATGGCACGCTATGGATATGATTTATTATTGTTGTAAATGCATTAAGTCGACATGTTCAATCAGTTATTGCATAGGATATTATATTGTTTGTAAAATATTTTTATTGTAATATCTTGTAGAGCCGACCTATTAAAATTGGTCTTAGGTTATGGTATAAATGTAAGATCTTATTTGTAAGATCAAATGTGGAATGCGAAAAAGGATTGTGAGAAGGTATATGTGAGATTAAGCAGAGGTATACATGAAGACATCATTTGAAGGTGAAGCTAGGTTTTTGTAGAACCATATCAGTATTACACCGATACTAAATCCAGCATATGAAGATGCTATTTTGTGCAGTACATTCTTATTGGATTTAACCGTCCAACTGTAGTCAGTGTGACTCCCATTTTGTGATTGAGCAGTGAGCTCTAGGTTGTTGGCCTTTCTACATGTGCAAACTCCATTTATGTACACTTACTATCTGCAGTAGTATCATCTGATTGTGGGTAAGGTTTCCCACCGTGATTTTTCCCCTTACAGGGTTTCCACGTATAAATATTGGTGTTATGTGTTGTGGATGACTTTATGTTTGTGTTTCATGCATTAATCTTTACTGGTATAGCAATTTACTGTTAACACTGTCTACCGGCATAATTAACTAGTTTACCGGTACTAAGCATTAAGTTGGTTAATGGTTTTTTATTTGAATTTATTAGACAACTGATTCACCCCCCCCCTCTCAGTTGTCTCTGGGACCTAACAATTGGTATTAGAGCTTAGTCCTCTTTTGCAGAAGTTTAACAACTTGAGGAGATCCAATGACTACTAATTATTTCAAGAAGGAGAGTCTTAAACTTGATGGAACCAACTATGGGATATGGAAGATTAGAATGGAGACACATCTAAATTGCATTGGTAAAGACATCTGGTTAAAAAGAATGGTTATACTGCTGCTGTAGCTAGTCAAACTGCTCCAACTACCTTAGCTAAAGATGAGGAGAATGATTGCAAAGCAAGAGAAGCACTTTTGAGCACATTATCTGATCAACAAATCATGGGATTATCAGATAGGTCTACTGCTAAAGCTATTTGGGATCATTTGGAAACACTGAATGAAGGAGATTCCACAGTTAAGATTGCAAAACTTGAAAGCTTCCAAGTCAGGTATGAACATCTGAAAATGGAAGAAGATGAAAGAATTTTTGCTTTTATGGAAAGAGTAAATGAAATTGTTTTGGGTATTAAATGTTGTGGAGGAAACTTGAGTGAGGATGAAATTATTTCAAAAATCTTAAGAGGATTGCCACCGGCATATAAAATGAAGGTTACTGCTATAAATGAGTTGAGAACAATGCCTAATACATCAGTAACTAGGGATACATTGATTGGAAAACTTTCAGCTTTTGAAATTGAAGAATTTGGTCTCGTTGCTACTATAAAGATAGATTTGGCCTTTAAAGCATCAACATCATCTGCTCCATCATTTGACAAATCAGATTGGAAAGCCTTTTATGCAAGATAACTTGAAGAAACTAGGAAGGAGAATGAAGAGCTTGAAGAACTTGAAGCACTATTTGCAAGGAAAATGCCAAAAGGTCCAGTTGGAAGTAAGTATGAAGGTAAAGCACCCTTTAAATGTTTTAACTGCAATAAGATTGGTCATATGGCTTCAAGATGCCCTGATAGACATGCTAGACTAAGAGAAGAAGCTAGAAGAACATACAAGCCTAATCCTGAATATCAGAGATAGAGATTTAAGAAGAACAAAGACAAATCTTGTTACATTGCTGATGAAGGTGTGACTAATGATTTTGATGAAGATCTAGCAGACAATGGATGGGTTTTTGTTGCTATAATAGAAGATCAACTGGCACCTACTGCTCAACCGGTAGAACAAGCCCTAGCAGCTAAAGTTGAAGTAAAAGATGAATGGATCATTGACTCAAGATGCTCACATCATATGACAGGAGACAAAGGTAAATTCTTGAACTTTCAAGAATACAATGGAGGTTTAGTAAGATTTGGAGATGACAAAGCCTGTTCAATCAAAGATAAGGGTTCAATATCTCTTGATGGTAAGCATAACACTGACAATGTCTACTATGTTGAAGGATTAAAGCATAATCTTTTAAGTGTTGGTCAATTGGTTGAGAAGGGATTTCAGTTACAATTTAAAAATGGAAAATGCAAAATCATGAATAGAACTGGTTTAGAGATTGCAACCGGTAATCAGACTAGAGGTAATATCTTTCATTTGAATAATAGTGAAAAGGCATGCTTGATTGCACATATAGATGAAAGTTGGTTATGGCATAAGAGACTATGTCATGTAAACTTTGATTGCATGGTGAAGATCAGTACTTCTAAGGTAGTTAGAGATCTACCTAAAATTGTGAAACCCCATAATACAATTTGTAAGGAATGTCAATTTGGAAAACAAGTTAAAGCTAGTTTCAAAAATATTCCAGAAAAATCCAATAATGCTCTTGATTTGATTCACACTGATTTATGTGGTTCAGCTAGAACTAAAAGCTTACAAGGTGATAGATATTTCATGCTAATTATTGATGATTATTCTAGAATGTGTTGGGTTACTTTTCTCAGAGAAAAATTAGAAGCACTTGAAAAGTTCAAACTGTTCAAAGCAATGGTTGCAAATGAAACCGGTAAGAAAATCAAATGCTTAAGATCAGATCAAGGAGGAGAATTCACATCTAAGGACTTTAATACATTCTGTGAAGTGAATGGAATCAGAAGACAGCTATCAGCACCTCGGACACCATAGCAGAATGGAGTTGTTGAAAGGAAAAACAGAACTATCTTGGATGCAGCAAGAAGTATGTTATCTGAAGTAAATTTACCACATGTGTATTGGAGAGAAGCAGTCAGCATAGTTGTCTAAACATTCAACAAAGTTCACATCAAAGGTGAAACCGGTAAGACCCCTCATGAACTATGGTTTGGTAATACTCCTACTCTTAAGTATTTGAGAATTTTTGGAAGTAAATGTTATATTAGAAGAGATGAGTACATTGGCAAATTTGATCCTAGAAGTGATGAAGGAATATTTCTTGGTTATTCATCTAAGAGCAAGGCATATAGATGTTTTAACAAGAGATTGCAAAAAATTGTTGAGAGTACAAATGTAAAGATTGATGAACAATTCAGAGGAACTTCAAGGTATATAGACTCTAAACTAGCAACAAAAGTTGTGACAAATGAACCTACACTAAATCCACTAGTACAGAATGAAGATCCAATTACCCCGGTACCATCAGAGGATTCCATAGTAATTGAAGAACAACAACAAACTAAGACACCTCGGTATGTAAGATTGAATCATTCTGAAGATCAGATAATTGGAAACAAATTTAAAAGAGTTATGACAAGAGGAAGATTGGCAAATGAAGAGTTATGTCTTATTTCTCAAATTGAACCATCATCTGTTAATGAGGCATGTGAAGATAAATTTTGGATTAAAGCTATGGAAGAAGAATTAGGACAAATTGAGAAAAATAATACTTGGACATTAGTTCCTCGACCTAAAGATAAAAATGTAATTGGAACCAAATGGGCATTTAGAAACAAACTTAATGAAGATGGTAAGGTTGTTAGAAATAAAGCAAGATTAGTGTGTAAGGGATATTCTTAGAAAGAAGGAGTTGATTACAATGAAACCTTTGCACCGGTAGCTAGAATTAAGGCAGTCAGATTATTCTTGGCCTTTGCAGCTCAAAAGGACTACAAAGTTTATCAAATGGATATTAAATGTGCATTCTTGAATGAAGATCTTGAAGAGGAAGTCTATATTAAACAACCTGATGGATTTTCTTTGATAGATGACAATGATATGGTTTGTAGGTTAAGAAAAGCTCTATATGGATTGAAACAAGCCCCAAGAGCTTGGTATGCAAGGTTGGATAAGTATCTTTTAAAGATTGGTTTTACTAAAGGAAATGCAGACAACAATTTATATTACAAAATAACTAATGATGACATCTTGATTATAGAAGTATTCGTTGATGATATAATCTTTGGAGGAGAAGATGGATTATGTAAGGAATTTTCTATTAAAATGCAGCAAGAATTTGAAATGTCTATGATTGGAGAAATAAAATTCTTTTAGAATTGCAAATTTCACAAACTGACAAAGGTATATTTTTGAGTCAATCCAAGTACCTGAAAGAGTTACTAAAGAAATTTGGGATGGAGAACTCTAAACTGGTAAGCACACCTATGACTACAAATGACAAATTATCTCAAAGGGATGAATCTACACCTGTTAATCCAACTAGATACAAATCTATGATAGGAGGTTTACTATATTTAACACAAACCAGGCTTGATATTATGAATGCAGTATGTATTGTTTCAAGATTTCAAAGTAATCCTAAGGAAAATCATGAATTAGCAGTAAAAAGGATTTTCCAGTACTTACAAGGCACTGCAAATCTTGGATTATGGTATCCTAGAGATGAAAATTTTGATCTATGTGCATACACAGATGCAAATTGGGCAGGAGATGTGGATGATAGGAAAAACACCATTGGCAGAGCATTCTTTCTTGGAAAGAGATTAGTTTCTTGGTTGAGTAAGAAACAACATTGTACATCTTTATCAACAGCAGAATCAGAATATGTTGCAGCAGCAACTAACTATACACAGGTACTATGGCTTAAGCAAATGTTGAAAGACATAAAGGTAAAATGCAAGGAACCTATTACTATATATTGTGATAACACTGCAGCAATTGATATATCTAAGAATCCGGTATTACATTCCAAAACACAACATGTTTCTATCAAACTGAATTTTCTAAAAGAAAAAGTTGAAGAAAAGGAGATAAAACTGGTTTATGTGAATACTAAAGAACAACTTGCAGATATTTTCACAAAACCTTTTCCTAAGGAGACTTTTGAATATCTCAAAGATCATCTTGGAGTCATACCACCACCGGTAGAGACTTAGACAGTTGATGATTATCTTCAACCGACAGAATTGAAAGACAAATCTTTTACTCCGGTCTTTGATGAGGAAGCTACTTCTCAGGGGGAGTAGTTGGTATTGATTGGTATTGGTTGGTATATTGAATTGATTGATATTTTTTATATGAAATTGGTTTTATTATAAATTTGGCATTTGATGTCAAAGGGGGAGAGATATCTATGGAAAAACACATTACATTATCTTTTAAAGGGAGATTGGTATTGAAAACCTTTTGATAACGCATGTTGCTCCCAGGGGGAGAGATTGTTGTTTAGGAGAGATTGTTGATTTTTGGTACTTGGCATTTCTGTTTGGCACTTTGATGGTTTTTCCATCTTGTGTTGCCATCAATGCCAAAGGGGGAGATTGTTGGTATTTTGGTATGGTTTCGTCATTGATGTCAACACCTACTAAAACACTAGCACTTTGGAGATCTAACAACATTCACCAACAAGTAAGTAACTATTGCATAGTTACTGGTATATGGTTCACCGATAGGATATAATGTTCACCGACAGGATATAATGATCACCGACACTTGGAATGATATGGAAGACACTTGGTAATGTTGAAGACATCATGTGGACACTTTGTTTTGAAGAATTAATCATTGGTATATTCATATTTACATATTTGCTTTTACCGACAAATAGGTCCAGGGTTACCTAGGGTTACACCGGTAGGTTTATCTTTTCCAGATCAGCATGGCACGCTATGGAGATGATTTATTATTGTTGTAAATGCATTAAGCCGACATGTTCAATCGGTTATTGCATCAGATATTATATTGTTTGTAAAATGTTTTTATTGTAATATCTTGTAGAGTTGACCTATTAAAATTGGTCTTAGGTTATGGTATAAATGTAAGATCTTATTTGTAAGATCGAATGTGGAATGCAAAAAAGGATTGTGAGAAGGTATATGCGAGATTAAGTAGACATATACACGAAGACATCATTTGAAGGTGAAGCTAGGTTTTTGTAGAAGCAGATCAGCATTACACCGGTACTGAATCCAGCATATGAAGATGCTATTTTGTGTAGTACATTCTTATTGGATTTAACCATCCAGCTATAGTCAATGTGACTCCCATTTTGTGATTGAGCAGTGAGCTCTAGGCTATTGGCCTTTCTACATGTGCAGACTCCATTTATGTACACTTACTATTTGCAGTAGTATCATTTGATTGTGGGTAAGGTTTCCCACCATGGGTTTTTCCCCTTACAGGGTTTCCACATACAAATATTGGTGTTATGTGTTCTGGATGACTTTATGTTTGTGTTTCATGCATTAATCTTTACTGGTACTAAGCATTAAGTTGGTTAATGGTTTTTTATTTGAATTTATTAGACAATTGATTCACCCCCCCCCCCCTCTCAGTTGTCTCCAGGACCTAACAATGAACATGCCTAATGTTTTAAAACCTACATCTAAACTGTTGTATTTATCCTCAAACAAAATGAATAACACATTTTCTGCATTAAAGGTAAAATACACAGATTTAATAAACTATGAAAAATTTGGATATATATATATATATAATGAACATGCCTAATGTTTTAAAACCTACATCTAAACTATTGTATATATCTTGAAACAAAATGAATAACACATTTTTTGCATTAAAGTTAAAATACACAGATTTAATAAACTATGAGAAATCTGGAAATAAAGAGAATGGTTATTTATTTTAAATATTCTGATATACCATATTTAAATCCCGAGAACAGAGTGCTGTTAAAAAAAATATATACTCATGTATTTATATTAAAACATATTTTAATGCTTTAAAATATATATATATATATATATATATATATATAATTTAAAAAAATTACACATTGATGAAACCCTGCCTTTTGTTTGGGGGCCGAGGCGGACCCGGTGTCGGCAGCACTGTGGGTGCGAACCCACAGTGCGGTCTTGGCTGCACTATGTGTCGTGACCCATAGGGGCGGCTCGGCCGCCACTATGGGTTGCGACCCACAGGCGATCGCGGCCGCACTATGGGCCGTGACTGACAGTGGCGGTCTTGGCCACCACTGTTGGCTACGCCCCACAGGCACAGCTACGACCATCTTGTGGGGAGCCCATAGCAATCACCTACCCTTCAAACCCCTACGGCTTCTCTTACAATTTTCCACCCTTGCTTCGGCCCTCCACAAAACCCTTTGGCCCCCTGCCAAATGATTTGGCTCGGCCGCACCTGCACACACCCACAAACAAAATAAAAAGAAAAAGAGTTTAGTATAAAAGAATTAATCAACCCTAGTTAGGGTTCAAATAAAATAATAATATAATTGAAAAGAGGGGGGAAACCCTTTTCAAAATTGAAATGGGTAAAACCCATTTGTATTATAGTCAATAAATAGGAAGGTAATTCCTACAATAATTTTGGGGATATTAACTTTAAATAAAATCCATATTTCTTTTTAGTAGTTATATTTATGTATATATATATATATATGTGTGTGTGTGTGTGTGTGTGTCAAAAATCATATATATATATATATATATATATATATATATATATATAATGATTAGGTTAAATCCCCTTGTCAATTTTAATATTGGAATCTATTAAAGGTAAATTGTTAAATTTTAAACCATAGAGGTCAATGTGGCCAAATATTTAATAGTTGATATTTAAAATATCTAAGGGGAAATAAATTCGACTTTAAATAGAAATGAATTTTATTAGGCAAATATTATTTCGATTTGGTTAACTTAATTAGTCTAATTTAAAAGTGTATTCGTGTTTGCTCAATTAATTATTTTTAATATGAGTTAACGCTATTTTATTTAGCCCTTGAGCATTTAAATACTATTGAGATAATTAATATCTCTTTATTTATTATTGGAATATTTTAATTAGGGGAAATTAATTAATTTAGTTAAATTAATTAATTAAGTTGTGACGACCATCTTGGGGAATAATTAGTCTACCTTAAATGTTGATGCTATGATGATGGAGTTGATTAAATCAACTTTAGGAAACCATTTTATTTAATCCCGAGTTAACCTTTAGTTAAGACAAAACTATTTATTCCATTTTAATCGTAGAGTACTTAGTATTTTTATGTTGTTTTAAAAAAAATTGTTGTTCCGTTTTTGCCCAAAAGTTTGGGCATGACATTTTGGTATCAAAGAAAGGTTTCCAACACTAGGAACCTTTCTTCATTACATTTCACTTTTTATGTTCTTTAAGAATTGTTAATTATTTATGTATTTACTTTATTTTATTTTATTGGTCATTAAGGATGTCGTTAATTATGTGACAAGCTCATAAGCATGGTAGGGGTCCTAGATGTGCTCGCATGGCACGTGAGGACGTTGTGTGGGATGAGGCGGATCCAACAGGGGATCAGGAAGATCCTCTCGAACAACCAATTGACCCCAACCGAGACATTTTGGTTGCACTTCAAAACCTGATAGGAATAGTTTAGGATAGACTCCCAGTAGTAGATCGTCAGGCAGAGCACCAAAATTATGGGAGTCATAGATCTACAACTAGGGAGTAGAGTAGGAGTCCACCTCCTAACCGTATAGAGGCCTAAGTTGAGCATGAGCTTGAGTCAATCCATCTACTTGAGGCACCTCCAGTAGTGGCACCAATGATTTTTGAGAGAGCACCCCATGATATCGAGGATCAGATCAGAGAGATTCTATGTCTTCAGCCACCATCATTTGCAGGATCTACTGATGGGGTAGAGGCTGAGGCTTGGATTTTGAGTCTAGAGAGGTGCTTCAGATTGTGTCTTTCTGAGAGAAATTTGAAGGCACAGATTTCCATTAACCTTTTGAGAGGGACAACTTCCACATGGTGGAGGTAGGAGGAGTACAAGAATGATTTAGCTAGGGACATTGTCACTTGGTACATCTTTACAGAGAGATTTAGAGACAAAAATCTATCAGAGCACTATAGGCAGTGCATGATTGACGAGTTCCATGACCTTTAGCAGAAGAGTCTTTGTATGTCCCAGTTTGAGAGTAAGTTCTTTGAGCTCTTACCCTGCGTTGACTACCTGAAGGATGAGAAGCTACTTGTCAACCAATTTATCAGAGGATTGAATGTCGGTATAGCAGGACCTATTAGGATGGCAGCTCCAGGAAGCCATCGGGTTGCCATGGAGAAGGCCTTGATATCAGAGGAGATTTAGGGTAGACCGCAAGACATGCGAGATCGACATCATAACCGAAACCCTATACCAAAGTCTTTTGGGTTTCAAAAACCCCAGTAGAAGGGTAACCACAAGAGTTCATCGGGGTCCTTTAAACCCCCTCATCCATAGCAGCCACAATAGAATCAGAGGCAAAGGCCTCCAGTAGTCAGTAGGTCTTTAAGCCCAAGAAGTGACATTTAGAGGGTCCTAGGCATGACCAGTAATCACAGGTTCCATACACACCTCTAGCATAGACTTAGCAGTCCTCCAGAGGTGGTTTCAGTGGTTCGAGCAGGACAAGAGGACATGGATACTTTAGGCCACGAGGTGTTCAGTTTCGGACACATGATGCTTGTTTCACTTGTGGGGCCATGGGGCACATGATGAGAGAGTGTCCACAAGGTTAGATGGCAAGCAGTCAGTGGATGGTAGGTTTGGAGCCTACAGTTAGGGACATGGGTAAGCCCCACAGAGTCTTTGTAGCAGTTGACAACCGCCAGGAAGAGCATCAGGCCACAGTCATAAAGGTCGCAGGTATGATAATAGGTACTAGTGTTTCTATCTTGTTTGATTCAGGAGCTACAAATTATTTTCTCTCCATTGGTTGTGGAGCATTGCGGGCTAGTGACAACTAGACAAGGTGTTAGTTGGGAAGTGGAGTTGGCTTCAGGAGCTAGAGTATCTGTTGAGTCATTGGTTAGGGGCTATTAGCTTTAGATTGGGAGTACAACCACCTTAGTAGACCTTCGAGTCATACTTCTAGGATCTTATGGCATTGTTCTTGGCATGGATTGGCTATATGCCCACAGAGCCAAGATGGATTGTCACCAGAAAAAGATTGAGTGTGTGGATGATCGGGGTACCTCCATAGTAATTCCAAGGATTCAGAGGCGTGTATCACTTCGTATGATTTTGGCTATGCAACTTAAGAAGAGCATGTGAAAGGGATGCCAGTTATTTTCCATCACCATCAGTGATAGAGAGGAAGAGAGTGAGAAGGACCCTTCCCTAGATGATCATCCTATCCTTGAGGAATTTGCAGACGTGTTTCCTTCCAAGCTACTTGGTATGCCACCTAGCAGAGAGATTGATTTTCACATAGATCTTGTACTAGGAACTGAGCTAGTTTCAAGAGCACCATATAGGATGACCACTAATGAGATTAATGAGCTCAAGATGCAGCTTGAGAAACTATTAGAGAAGGGTCACATTCATCCTAGTATCTCCCCTTGAGGCACACTAGTCATCTTCGTGAAGAAGAAGGACGGATCCCTTTGGTTATGTATGGATTACATACAGTTGAACAAAGTGACCATCAAGAACCGATATCCCTTACCTAGGATTAATGACTTATTTGATTAGCTTTAGGGTGCCAAAGTATTTTCTAAGATAGATTTGAAGTTAGGGTACCATCAGTTGAGGATTGTAGAGAGCGATATCCACAAGACCGCTTTTCATACCAGGTATGGCCACTATGAGTTCACCATGGTCCCATTCAGTCTTACAAATGCTCCATCTGTATTCATGAGCCTCATGAATGGGGTATTTTGTACTTTTCTTGACTGATTTGTGATTGTGTTCATTGATGACATATTGATATATTCTCAGAATGAGAAGGAGCATGAGGAGCACTTGAGATAGGTATTGCAGTGCTTGAGAGACAATTAGTTGTATGGCAGTCTGTCGAAGTGTGCATTCTTTAGATCAGAGGTCAAATATCTAGGACATGTTATATCTGGTGATGGGATCTTAGTTGACCCATCAAAGATCAGAGCTATTATGGATTGGTCAGTGCCAACTAGTGTGATAGAAGTCAAGAGTTTCATGGGTCTAGCAGGGTACTACAGATGCTTCGTTGAGGGGTTCTCTAGGGTTGCACATCCTATTACATCCCTTCAGCAAAAGGGAAATAAATTCAAGTGGACCGAAAGGTGTGAGAGGCTCTTTTAGGATCTCAAAAGAGCACTCACTAGTGCACCTATTCTTGTTGTGCCAGACCCCTCGGCTGATTTCATGGTATGCACAGATGCTTCCTTGGATGGATTAGGAGCAATCCTTATGCAAGTGGGTTGAGTTATAGCATATGAGTCTAGGAAACTTAAGACTCACGAGCTTAACTACCCTACTCATGACCTTGAGCTTGCAGCAGTGGTGTATGCACTTGTGAGGTGGAGACATTTTCTCTTGGGTCATCATTTTGAGCTTCATTCAGATCATCAGAGCTTGCAATACATTTTCACTCAGCCTAATCTTAACGCTCATCAGAGGAGATGGATGAAGTTTTTATGTGAGTATGATTTTGATGTTCACTACATCAAGGGGAAAAAGAATGTAGTTGTAGATGCCTTGAGTAGGAGACGTCATGAGATATGCTCCATGTCTATGGACACAGATTTGAGAGGTCCTATATGGCAGTAGCTGCTAGAGGATGAGTGGTATTTAGAGGTATGTCAGGTAGTGCAATCTCAGAAGACCCTGGAAGGGAAGTTTGCAAACTATTCATTAGAGTCCAATGGACTACTATGCCATAGAGGGTGCATCTATATACCTTCTTTCAGAGGATTGCATGATTTTATTATGTTGGAGGCTCATAGAGCTCCTTATGCAGTGCATCCCAGAGTTAAGAAGATGCATGCAGATTTGAGACAGCTATATCATTGGCCAGGTATGTGGCAATTCATTGTTGTACTAGTACCCCGATGCCTTGAGTGCCAGAGAGTCAAGGCGGAGCACCGCCATCCAGGTGGGTTGCTCAAGTCTCATGCAATACCAGAGTGGAAGTGGGATACTATATCGATGGACTTTGTCATTGGTCTTCCTATGTCATCACGTCATCATGATGTCATCATGGTGATAGTTGACAAGTTGACCAAAGTAGCCCACTTCTCACCAGTTCAAACTATCTTCACAACACCAGCAGTGGCACAGGTATTCTTGCAGGATATTGTCAGACTTCATGGTGTTCCATGCAAGATTATCTCAGATAGAGATTCCCTCTTCACTTCTTCCTTTTGGAAGGCATTACAGGTAGCAATGGGTACCAGACTCAACTTCAGTATAGCCTATCATCAAGAAACAGATGGACAAATAGAGAGGGTAAACCAGGTGCTATAAGACATACTCCGTATGTATGTCATGGATCATCAGACCAGATGGGAAGAGTACCTTCCTTTGGTAGAGTTTTCCTATAATAATGGGCATCACACTTCCTTGGGGATGCCACCTTTTCAGGCTTTGTATGATAGACCTTGCAGGACACCTTTGAGTTGGGACCACATTGAGGATAGAGTAACTATTGGTCCTGAGATGATATGGACCAGTAGGTGGATTTGATTAGACAACACCTTAGAGAAGCATAGGATAGGCAGAAGAAGTATGCATATGTGAAGAGGATAGATCATAGCTTCATGGTTGGGGATAGAGTCTTCTTGAGAGTGTGACCGCATAAGAGTCCAATCCATTATGGAAAGGGTTCTAAGCTCACACCTCACTTTGTCAGACCATTTGAGATCCTTGAGAGGATAGGACCAGTTGCATATCATCTAGCTTTGCCACCTACCTTGTCATGCATCCACGAAGTGTTTCATGTATCAGTTTTGAGGAAATACATTTATGATGGGTTGCATATTCAAGATTGGGATGCCTTGCAGGTGGATTCGGATGGGCAGCTAGGTTTAGAGCCCATCCACATTTTGGCTCACCAGACGTTGTCACTTCGAGGTCGAGAGCTGGACCAGGTTAGGGTCCAGTGGGATTGTTATGACGAGGTTATGACATCATGGGAGGACGCAACACAGATGAGATCTTAGTACCCCCATCTTTTTGATGAACTCCAGGAGGAAGTTCATACCTAGAGGGGGAGGGTGTGAGGCCCTACCCCAAGCCATCATAACATTTTAGTTATTTTCATGTTGGATCTACTATTGATACTATATTTTGATGCATTATGGATATAGATTTTATATGATCCACTGTTTAGATAACATTGATATGATTATGTCATTTACTATGATTTGCAGTACTTTATTTTGATGTTAGAAATTATGGATGCATGCTCTATAAATGATTTAATTCCATGATGATTATGATGACGCCATTTAGTAGATTATTTTATGTGGATGTTATTAGATAATTGGAAACTTGATTACTATAATTGAAATTGTATGCAATGTCTGAATTGTATTCTTTTCATATGATAATATTATATGTGATTTTTGGAATTACTAATGTGCAAAGTGAGATGTGCAAGAAAATTATTCCATGTGCCATGGAAACTATTCAAAGAATCAAGCCTAAACCTATGTGAATTTGTGAAGCTAAGGGTTGTCTATTTGGAGAGACAACACCTTGTTTGTAAATATGTTTTAATTTGTAAATGTTTATGCTTGGATGTGTGTTTAATTTGAAAATTGTTTAATTTATTAATTCCAAAAAAGGGACATTACCATGTGTATTTTAGTGATGTGTAATTTTTGTGATGTCACTTGACACGTGTTGTAAAGTGAGTTGGCAATGACATGTCCCTTGAAAGGAATTTGTTTTACCAATGCATTTTTCAATTATCCTAGTATGGTCTGAAGAAATTCTTGGATAGCGAGCCATTAGAAAGGTCAACTCAGGGTTGATCCGTAGGTAAACTTTGGGTGAGTTTTTAGAGGGTTAAACTAACTCCTAGGGTCAAGTTAGGGGCATTTTTAGTGGGCCATATGATGTACCTATGGATGAAGGCCAAATTTAGCCATGTGTCCACTCCCTAGGGATTGTTTAGTCACCCCAAAAGTTGAGTTTTCCAAGTTGATCGAATTTCAACTTTTGAGGATCCTACCTAGGTTAGACAACCCTCCTCATGAGTGACATTGCTCTTCCCCATTCCTTTTACCTTTTTTAGGTGCCTTAGCTAGAGAGATTGTAAGGTGTTGGGAAGACCAACCTATGAACATCCCTCACCCTTCCCAAGAGGATTGGATAAGTATTGTGAAGGAAAATTTAGTGGATTGGGCAACTCTCCTACAACTTCTTTTCATCCTTTTGGAAGATTTAAGGTTGGTTGGTTTACTATCTCATGTATGTTGCTTTGTATTTCAAAATATTTTTTGTAGTAGTTGTTATTCCATTGTTGATTTCTTAGCATGTTTAGGAAGATGTTGAGTTCCTCCCTATGTGTTTGTATTTAGGTTTTATGTTAGTGTTTTGGGAGTTTTCAAGGCCAAAATAACCCTTGGGAGGGTAGAGTGGCCTTGGGATGAAGGGTTGTTTGACAACCTATGAGTGTAGAGGCTCTCTTTGGAAGAGAGTGATTCACAAGGGATTATGGGACCCTTGTTGCATAGTGTTTTGTTTATTCAAAGGGGGTCATAAGGGGATTTTGTTGGCTTGTATGCCTTGGGGGACATAAGGAATTGTTGGGACAAGTTTGGAACTTGTGGATGTTCTTCTTGGCAGCCTTAAAATGGCATTATGTTCTCCTACTTGCAGAATTATCCTCTAGGTATTTGGTCCACCTTCACCCCACTTGAAAAGTCACATAAGTGATGTTGTCTATCCTTGGGTTGGGAGTGTGAATGTTGTGAGTTTTCTTGTTTGTATGTGTATTGATTTTGTGTTTCCCGTTTAGCCTTGGTTCTCCTAGCTCGGGGGTGGCTTCTTGTAAGCCTAGGTTGGGAGGTGAGCCTACATGGTCACAACCTACAATTTTTATTTGCATGTTTGCTTGGGAAGAGATTGGAAAGGAAGCTTGAAATAATCATATTTCTTATTGTATTTAGTTGTAGGAAAGAAAAAAGAATATATTTGATAAGCCCTCATTTAGTAGAAATGAGAGGCTTGATTTAGTTATTTATTATTTTTAGTAAAAGAAACTATGGTGTTTTAAATGTAACTGTTGGATTTGTTTTACCATGTAATAAAGATGTATTTTGTTTGAGTAAATCCTTGCAAAGAAAAGAATAATATTTGAGTTATTCTTTATTGTTATTTACTTCTTGAAACATATTAGGAATGAAGTCTATTTATGTCTTATTTAGCCAATGCAGAAAGAAATGAAATATATTCAAATGTTGTAATGTAGTTATTAGTAAAGAAAGGAAATATTGCTTCTGTCTATAGTTTAAACACAAAATAAATAAATATATTTTTAGAGTGAATATTAATATTGCATCACATCTATTGCTTATGGATGAATTTTTATTTTTTTTAAATAGTTAGTTGTTGTTGTTAATAAAAATATATTTGTCATATTTTTCCTATTCTGTAAATGCATGTGTAGACAAAAAGTTAAGAAATATTGTAAATCTAGTTATAGTTAACTTAAGAAAAAAGGAAACTAAATGATATTTAAAGAAAACAAAAGCTATTATATTTTGTTATTTAATAAGTTCCTACTGTTAAACTTGAAAATAAACAAAATTAAAACAAGAAATATATATATATATATATATATATATATATATATATATATATATATATATATATATATATATATATACTCATATATATAAATATATATAGATATATATTTATTGTAATGAATATGCCTAATGTTTTAAAACCTACATCTAAACTGTTGTATTTATCCTGAAACAAAATGAATAACACATTTTCTGCATTAAAGTTAAAATACACAGATTTAATAAACTATGAGAAATCTGGAAATAAAGGGAATGGTTATTTATTTTAAATATTCTGATCATACCATATTTAAATCCTGAGAACAGTCTGTTGTTAACAAAAAATATACTCATGTATTTATATTAAAACATATTTTAATGCTTTTAAAAAATATATATATATATTTAAAAAAAATTACATATTGATGAAACCCTGCCTTTTGTTTTGGGGCCGAGGTGGACCCAGTGCCGGTGACACTGTGGTTGCGAACCCATAGTGCGGTCTCGGCTGCACTGTGGGTCAAAACCTAGAGGGGCGGCTCGGCCGCCACTGTGGGCTGTGACCCACAGGCGACCGCGGCCGCACTGTGGGTCTTGACCCACAGGCATGGTTGCGACCGCCTCCCCTTCAAACCCCCGCGACTCTTCAAACCCCCGCGGCTTCTCTTGCAATTCGCCACCCTTCCTTCGACCCTCCACAAAACCCTTTGGCCCCCTGCCCAATGCTTTGGCTCGGCCGCACCTGCACACACCCACAAACAAACAAAAAAATTTTTAGGGCAAGCAACCCTAACCCAATTTCGGGTTAGGGTTAGCTTGAATACAAAATAAAAAGAAAAAGAGTTTGGTATAAAATAATTAATCAACCCTAGTTAGGGTTCAAAAATAATAATAATATAATTGAAAAGAGAGGGAAACCCTTTTCAAAATTGAAATGGGTAAAACCCATTTGTATTATAGTCAATAAATAGGAAGGTTATTCCTACAATAATTTTGGGGATATTAACTTTAAATAAAATCCATATTTCTTTTTAGTAGTTATATTTATGTATGTATATATATGTGTGTGTGTGTGTGTATGTTAAAAATCAAATATATTTATAATGATTAGGTTAAATCCCTTTGTAAATTTTAATATTGGAATCTATTAAAGGTAAATTGTTAAATTTTAAACCATAGAGGTCAATGTGGCCAAATATTTAATAGTTGATATTTAAAATATCTAAGGGGAAATAAATTCGACTTTAAATAGAAATGAATTTTATTAGGCAAATATTATTTCATTTTGGTTAGCTTAATTAGTCTAATTAAAAAGTGTATTCATGTTTGCTCAATTAATTATTTTTTAGTATGAGTTAATGTTATTTTATTTAGCCCTTGAGTATTTAAATACTATTGAGATAATTAATATCTCTTTATTTATTATTGGAGTATTTTAATTAGGGGAAATTAATTATTTTAGTTAAATTAATTAATTAAGTTGTGACGACCCTCTTGGGGAATAATTAGTCTACCTTAAATGTTGACGCTATAATGATGGAGTTGATTAAATCAACTTTAGGAAACCATTTTATTTAATCCTGAGTCAACCTTTAGTTAAGACAAAACTATTTCTTCCATTTTAATCGTAGAGTATTTAGTATTTTTACGTTGTTTTAAAAAAAATTGTTGTTCTGTTTTTTCCCAAAAGTTTAGGCATGACAGGATCCCAAACTTGTTTTGGTTGACAACCTTTGTAAAAAATGCAACTTTTGTAAGCAAAAGTGCAACATTTTGAATTTTGGTTGATTTAAGCCTCTCAAAGGCTCCAACCTCTTCAAAATTCAGTTGGAAACTATTAGGAGAAGGCCTAGATACCTTGTGGACATGAGTCCCAAGGTTAGAGTTGTTGGTGATTTAAGTTTGAAGCATAATAAGACAGAAAACTGAGTTTTTCCCTGAAAAATATGATCTTATTGTTGTTGTACATTATTGTACGGATTGATTCTGACAAATTTGTTCATGAAGTAGAAAGAGGATTGAGTTACCTTTGTTTTGGCAATGGTTTGAGGTCTTGATCCTCTGTGAGCAGTGAGAACCCCTTGGTTTTCTGACTGTAACCCGAAAAACCAGGGTTTGGGTAGGGTTTTGCCAAATAATGGCCATATCTTCCACCTCACCCAATTAGAATTTATTTCCTTTGGTGGAATGCAATATTGGCCATTTATTTTAATATTTCTATGGGTCTTTGTAGGGGAGGCTTTGCTGTGAAGAGTATGAAGCAAACCTAGGTAGGCATCTCCATGTGACTACCTTGGACAAAATTAGGACAATCACCCAAAAATCTTATAGTGGTGGATTCCAAGCATACAAACCTAGAATTAGAGGTTATTTGTGATCCCTCACATGCTCATGAATCTGGTTTGGTGGTTGAGAGTCTATAAATTGGAGTGGCTTTGTAACTTGAAGCATATTAGTCCTAATTAGGCCTCTAGGCTTCTAAAGGGTTCAGACCCTTATATCTCAGATCTTGCCATTCCCTTTTGGGGATAAGTGTAACTTCATAAAGGGTATCTGGAATGGTAAATAGTTTGCTAGGCTGAGTTCAATATTTGGAGTTAAGGGAAAAATACCCGTTTCATAGGGCTACTAGCCAATGCGGTAGGTTTCTAAAGGAAGTGTAGGGAATTTGTGCCAAAGCCTAAAACAAATGTTTGGGATAGATCCTAGGTGTCATGAATTGACCAAATCCAAGGCCCCCAAGAGAAAGAGTCATGGAGAGGTGTGTTGGAGATGTTGAAGCCATTTACTCATTTTGAGTAGGTGCTAGTCTTGAGGAGTTGAGAGTAGTTCAAACCCTTAAGGTGTGGAGTTCTTTTTGTAGGATCCTTGCTATCTTTTGAAAGGTCTAAAACAAACCTTTTGAGACTTTTCCCTAGGTGTGAGGAGAGCTCTACATCACTCATACTAATCTCATATCAATACTCATATATTTGATCAGTTTGGCAATATTAAGATTTATATATAAAAAAGAACAACTTAAATTGTTAAAAATGTCTTCATTGTTTCTCTCATCAGTATTCTCTCTTTCTGATGATGATATGGTAGTCTGACATTCTATGAAATATCTACTCTCCTTTCACCACCAACATTCTTTATATCTTCTCATCTTTTGCATGAGTAGTTAATCATTGATTAATACAACACCTTGTCTATTTACAAGTAGCTAACTCCATCTAATATTATTAACTTAGCACACAACATTTAAAAGCCACAAAATTGTTTCCTTTTAGATTATTGAAATCTTCAAAACTTCTAAGTTCTGACTAAGCTTGGACTTGATTACTTTTTGAACCTTCAAACTTATATCTTACCATGTAGTGGTGAGAGAAAGCACATCCCAATATGTCCCACATGCTTATATAGCTTAATGCTAGCTATTAATCACCTAAGCTTGTATATTTAAATGTTACAATCCTTTCATCCCTTTTGATAATGAGATGTCACTTCTAACAAGTATTGCAGAAGTCATGAAAGGTTCAACCTTGTGGAACACATTAGTTGCATGCCAATTTTATTCTTAAAAGGAGAAATTATTGTTGCTATAAATTTTTTAAGTCATTGTCAAGACGAGTCCCACCTTGGATCCTGATCAGCATTTTCCCTAACAAAGAAATAATTTCTTTTGAGAAAATATGTGACTTGTAACCTTAAGTTGTTCCATTGGGAGGAATATCAAAGACATAAGCCAGAACAAGTTGTAATTAAATGAATGATATAAAATTTGTTACAATTGCATAATTAAGATAGCGGATGTTGGCACTAAAAAAATGGCAAATGGTGCAATAGTATCTTCCATTGAATGTTTGATGAATAAACTAGGTTTTCCACATCCCTTTGATGAAGCCTCCAATCAACATCAATTTTTCACCAAAGATCCCTCCAATCATTTCAAGCAAGGTGACCTAAGTTTCCAACTTGAGATCCCTCCACAAAGTTGTTAAATAGGCCTCTTAATCTCATTTTCTATCACTACAACAACAATGTCTCATATTGTGAGCTATTTTTGACCTATAGTTTCCAAAAGAGCAAGTGCATATTACTTATTAGTGATTGAAACATTTCTCTTGAGTGAAGCTTTCGTTCAAGCTATTGCAAAAAAATTTTGCAAACCTCCTAGTAGCCCCTAAAGCCAAATCAATGAGCATAAGTACATTAATTCTATGTTTGGCAATAGATAGCATAGGGTTTTGATTTCCTCATGAGGGAAAATTGTAGCTTAAACTACTCGATTTATGAATGAACATTGATAAAAGTCTAGTTAACAATGAAAATTAAAAAAAAATGAAAGCAACCCCGATTCTTTGTAAATAAAAAACAGAACCAAAAAAAAAAAACTATCTATTCATATATAGATTCACCCAAAAAAAATAAAAAATCATTGAAACTATGGCAAAAAACTTACCTCAAGTTTTTGCCTTCAATATGCCACTGAAAGGAAATGGGTAGAATTTATAGCAAAAATATTACAAAACCCTAAAAAAGAAATACATAGTAATTGCCTTCAATATGCCAGTGAACAAAAATGGGCAAAGTTTACATCAAAAATATTATGAAACCCTACAAAATAAATACAAAGTAATTAAAATAACATATTATGTTTTTATATGAAACTCAAGCACTGGCCATGGCTATACACCGTAACTTGGTTCTCTTGTTGGGGTACTATTGGGCTTCAAGGACCATGGATTTGGTTATGGAAATGATGTCAAATTGAAGCTTTGTCGAGCATATTCAAGAAAAGACAGTCACTTGAAGCACGTGCTTTAGAATCGCACATGCATGGCTAAGGGATTCTAGCGGTGCCCTTTCCCTTCCTTCTCCCTCTCCCCTCAGTTCTTGGAAGTTTTCTTCATCATGAATGTAAATTCACTTCTCCCCATTCCTCTTAACCATTCCCTCTTGAAAAATGAATGTTTATTTTTGCCTTAATTTTTTATTAAAGAGAATTAAAATATTTTAAATTTTTAATGAAAATTAATTAAAATAATAATATAATGTTTAAGACAAAATATTGATTTTGTTTTTAAAAAATGTATGTAGTAGTGTATTTTTATATATACATATACATATACATATACATATACATATACATATACATATACATATACATATACATATATATGTATATATGTATATCTATACATATATGTATAGATATACATGTATACATATATATGTATATCTATACATATATGTATAGATATACATATATACATATATATGTATATGTATATGTATATGTATATGTATATATGTATATATGTGTGTGTGTGTGTGTGTGTGTGTGTGTGTGTGTGTGTGTGTGTGTGTGTGTGTTTGTGTGTAAATATGTGTAAATATATATTTATGTATATATATAAATATATATGTATATTTTTCATATATGTATATATACATATATATTTATATATACACAAATATAATATATTTTTGTATATATACATATATATTTATATATACACAAATATAATATATTTTTGTATATATACATATTATATATATATATATACACACACACAGACACACACACATAATATATATATTTATACACACACACACACGTGTATATATATAACTATTGTTCAAACATAAATATGATGTTTAGTTGTGTATTTTATCTGATGATCAAATTAGTCATTTATTTAGTCATTTTATTTGTGTGACTAATTATTTAGTTGTGTTTTCTTACCTAATGATGAAATTGGTCATTTATTTAGTCATTTATAGTTGTGTTGCAAAAGCTAACTATAATTTGGTCATTTTTACTTGTTGTGACTAAAAGTTTTAGTCACCTAGTTATTTATTTCTCATATTTTTATTAGTGACATAACACTAAGATTTTTGATGTGGAAAACCCGGTTAAGGTAAAAACCATAGTGGGAACCTACCCACAATGAGATAATACCCTATTAGGAGTAGATGAAAATATTACAATGGGGAAAGCACTTGCATTCAAGCACACTGCCTAGAGCTCACTACTTAAATATGAAATATAGAAAGGCTACAACCTTAAGGGAAGGCTCACTACCTTACAAGAAGTTTCACTAACTTACAAAAAGATTCGGTCAATAATTTGAATCACATGAACTGTGAAAATATCATCTCTATATTCCTGAGTACAGTTCTGACTCAGCACACAGTTTGTTATGCAACACTTCTCTTCTCCTTCACACTTCTGAAAGATCAAATCACTTTCTCACACACTTAATCACACACTTGTAGACATGCATCTTACATGATTATTACATTTTTTTATAGAAACCCTCAACCTCTATTTCAATGTCAGCTAAACCTTCTATACAAATTATAAAATAATAAACTTACACACTATAACAATACATGCTGACCAAAATGATGTCGGATAAGACATAATTTGGACCCAAATCAATACTGCAAACACACAACACCTCCAATAATTATGCCTCAATCATCTGTAACACACTACAACCATCAAGAAATTTGCATAACACAAAGAATACCATCAGACAAAGGAAATCTTCAATACCATACACAAAAATCAATACGGACCACCAATACACATACAACATGATCTAGAGACATTCACAAGCAATGCGAATTGCACCACAACAACCACAAAAAATCAGATTACAAGAATCATCATCATCTCTATATCAAAACTCAAGAACACCATCAGAACTAACTGTCAACCTGAAAAGATTTGCTTGTAGATACCCAAATCATGAACCAATCAAACTGAGGACACACATCAACATCCAAAACACATTCCACACATATGCAACAAAAGATATAGCGATTCTAGAGAATTCCAGAGCATAAACCAAAATACTGAATAACACAAACAACTGAATAACATCCTCAATATCGGATCACCAAACTTGATCAAAACATCATGCAGACCTATACAAATGGGAATGAACCAACTATAGACAACATACCAGAAACCCTTTAATCCACATCACCTCATCTGCAATGCACAAGCTCAACCAACTCATCCAACCAAAATGCAACACTGGAATACACAAAATAATATGTTGACATCAATGACAACACATCAGCCAATATCCAACAATCTCCCCCTTTGGTATCGATGGAAACAAATGAATGTGAAAAACAATCAATGCAAATAAAGAAATCAACTCATAACAATCTCCCTCAAAATCAGGAACTCAAAATACTTCAAGGTTTTTCACATGCTTCTCTCCCCCTTTGACATTAATGACAAATTCTCATGAATTTGGATTCCCTCTCCTTTGAATTAGCTTCACAAATATAATCATTTGAGTTGAACACCAACACTGACTACTCCCCCTGAGTAGCAACCTCACTCATCAATCCTAAGCATAAAATATCTTTGTGAAGTTCACCAGACTAATGCAAATCCATGCATCTTAGTTCTCATCAAGAGGGGCAATCACCCCTAACTTCTCTCTGAGATACTCAAAAGTATCTTTAGGAAAATGACTCGTAAAGATATCTACAATATGTTCCTTTGTAGATACATACTTCAATATAACATCTTTCTCATTCACCTTCTCTCTCAAGAAATGAAACTTGATTGAAATATGCTTTGTTTTCGAATGAAACACCAGATTATTTGAAATATTGATAACACTTCAATTATCATAGTATATAGAAATAGGCTCATCATAAATAACTCTTATATCCTTCAACATCTTCTTTATGCAAATTACCTAAGTACAATTGCTAGCAGCAATAATGTATTCAACCTCTGTTGTAGATAAGGAAATAGAATTTTGCTTCTTACTTGCCCAAGAGGCCAACTTCTTACCCAAAACTTATGCACCACCAATAGTACTCTTCTAGTCATCAACATCACCAACCCAATAAACATTTGTAAAAGAACTTAAAGTAAAGTCATCATTCTTAGAATACCACAAACCAAAATCAACTGTCCCTTTCAAATATTTGAATATCCTTTTTATAGCAGTAACATGTGATAAATTTGGATCTGTTGGCAATTGACACTCATCTAGTGAATTTTGGTGCATGGATAATAGTTTAGGGTGATCATTGATGGCAACTATTCTTGATAATCCTATCCGATAGCTATAGTTCTTGGAGAAATAGTCTGGTAACTGGTAATTTGGCTCTAGTAATCTAGGTTGAGCATAGTAGTTTTGATCCAAAATCTTTCCAGTGATTGCGCTGGTGATATTTGTGTATGGGGTGATAGGAACGACTTGTGGAAGTCTTTTTAGCATCATTTGATGGATCCGCATATGTTTTAGTGATCTGATTCAAGTTGAATCATAATTACACGTTACATCAACAAGACAACTTGATAAATGTTTATTTTGTGATTGTGGATATATAAGACCAGTGCAAAAGATATTTTTGGTGTATGATATGAAGTAATATGAGTGAGTAGTGATTGAGAATCCCTTTTGGCACAATTTCATGTGCACATTCTTGATCTGGTAGCTGACTGAGACAAAAAATAGAGTAGGGTTGCATAAGATATATAGTCAGAGTTTTGCATTTAACCGGAACTCATATTGTTAGATGCTATTTTGGAGTTCATTCATTTTAATTCATCACTATAATTGATCCTATAAGGAAGTGAGCCTTATGGGGTTGTATCCCTTATTGTAATTGACTTGTAAGCTCTAGGCAGTGTACTTGACTGCTTGTGCATTCCCCTTCATATAATATTGTTATGCTATTGGCCATAGTAGAATAATATTGTGGGTTCAAATCCCACCGTGTTTTTTCCCATTTAGGTTTCCATGTAAAAATCCTAGTGTTATAATTTTGTAGTTGATTGTTTTGTGTTTCTACATTTCAGTTTCATGCTTATGCTTCTAGTGGTTTAAGATTAACTCAAAAATTTTAATAACCGATAGAACATTGATTCACCCCCCCTCTCAGTGTTCCTTGATTCCAACAATTGGTATCAGAGGCTAGTTCCTCTAAGGAAGCCTAACCACTTGAGGAAGGTCCGTGAGATTGAATCAATGGATTCCGGTTTTTAGAAACAACTTTGTGTGGCACTTGAGGATCTTCATGCAACAAGAAATAAGATAAGTTCCTTGAACAAAAACCTGAATATAATAGAAGATTTTATTAATGATTTGAAAGATCAAGTCAAGACTTCAAGAGACAAGAGGAAAGAATTAATGGATAAGCTAAACGAGAAGGAAGAACAATGCATGGAGAATCAAGACAAAGTTGATGAATGTGATAAGCTTGTGAGAGATAATGTTGCATTGAAGAATGAGATGCAATCCATTTTGATGAAGCTAACTAAGGAGATTGAAGACTAGAAGAAGAATGAAGAAAACTTGACTCAATCATTGAAGGACAAAGTAGATGAATGCTTCAGGTTTACATATGAGAATGATCAATTGAAGCTTGAGTTCACACGATCAAGGAATAATGGTCAAGAACTTGAGAGACAAATTTTTACCCTAAGAGATGAAATTGCTATTGCAAATGAATAGAAAGAAAAATTCCATGCTAGCTCAACAAGACTTGATGAGATGTTGGAAAGTCAGAGACATGGAAAGGACATGCAAGGACTTGGATTTGAGAAGGGAGAATCCTCAAGTTTTGGACAAAGTAATGCAAAGCCGAATCAGAACAAGAGCAAGAATCCTTCGGTAAGACAACCTAATGCTCATAAATTCAATGGTATATTTTTTACTTGTAATAAATTTGGTTATATGGCAAATCAATGTAGAAGTAGGATGAATAATGGAATGAATAATATGAAAAATGGTCCTACCTTTACCAGTCAATGTTTCATATGCAATAATTTTGGTCACAAGTCAAATATGTGCAGAGCAGTAATGAATAATTTTCAAAACAAGAGATGCTATGCTTGTGGGATGTTTGGACATATCTCTAACCAGTGCAGGATGAGACCAAATTAGATGAACTTCAAACCTATGTAGATAAATGTTGTTTGTCGTGCATGCAACAAACCTGGTCACATTGCAAAATTTTGCAAAAGCAAAAATGTGAACAAGAGTGCTCTGGTAGACAAGAACAAAATTGATGATAAAGGCAAGGAAAAGGTAGAGGATATTAGAGACAAGAATGAGAAGATGTGGGTTAGAAAAGATGAATCCAAGGCGGACAATGGCTCTACACCTGAATCTGGTGCAGGATCTTTATTTGATAACTAAGGCATTCGACCTTAGGGGGTGGCATCTTCCTGCAAAATCTTGCATGACCTCCTTAGTGATATTTGTGATCGATCATGGTAGATTGTAGATACTTGGAGATGATTATCTGGATCTCTAGATCATCCAGTGAGTTGATTGATGCTGGGACAAGGTATCTGGTTGAACCTTATCAGTGCATTTATGTCAACTTGAAATTAGGGTTTGCAAGGTTTAAAAGGGCAAATGTGAATCATTTCTCACATTGTGAGCAAAAATTTGAAGCAATAGAGCTAGACAAACTAGTTTTCAAGGAGATCAAAAGCTTTGAGGTGATTCGATAGAAGCTATTGTGCATTCGTCGAGACCAAGAGCTATTTATAGAATAACACTCTTAATGCTAATTTAAGAAGCACCCATTTAAGTCTATAGAAGATGATCCAAATAGTGCCTTCTCATTTGTGCCCTATGGTGTTTTGCATGTTGGCGATGTAAGAGCCTATATTCATTGTAATATTGAAGAAACCAGTAATGAGGCGATTCTAGAACTTCACAACAAATACCTTCGGGACAGGGATGAAAGCCTTAAACTGGAATACGCTCAATTATAGAGGAAGGGTTTCATGTAGTTTGTGCATTTCTCCATGTTCTATGAGGATGAATGGGTTAGGTACATCCTAAGTCATGCGCATGATGAATTTGTCTGGCTAGACAGGCCATACACACTAATACATTTGGCCTAAAATTACGACGGAGGTTTCTAATGGAGAAGGTATATTGTGAGCAAATTTGATTTTTTTTTTTAAAAGTGCCCGTGTTCATCAAAATTTGGAGGACCACGGGCATTACTTAAAAAAAAAAAAAGACCGCAATTCATTTTCTCAATCAATCCCGTGCAAGCTTGACATCGACCTCTGGCAACCCTATGTGCGATCTCCTAAAAGGTTAGGCTATTTTGCATATGAATTTTCATTTTAAATTAAATCTTCTTATGCCTTGAGCTTTCTATCTTGAATATACAAACCTTGGTGCCCAATTTTCTCAATCTAGCTACATCCACCTGCCATGGCTTCCTCTAATACACCCACCTTAATAGATGCCTCCACCAATATAGTGGATTGGAATCAATGAAAGAGGGGAAGAGTGGATAGAGATATTTCTAGAGGAGATCGGGTTGTGGTGATCATGAGTCCATAAGAGGGAAGAGGGGAAGAGGGCACACTTGATGGAGGAGGTCGGAAAGTGTTCCAACTAAGTGTAAAAGCCATATGCATAACATGAAATGATAATTGGTAGATGTAAAAGCCATATTCCACAACCTTTTCTAATATCCTTTCTGCCAGTGCCAAAATGTGAGGTTTGTAACAGGATGCGACATCCATCAAAGCATAATAGGGAGGATATTTCTAATAAGATGGTAGATCAAACAATGTAGGAAAGCATCGATTAAAAATAAATAAAAGATTGCAGTTTATAGAGTTTAGTAAAAGGGGCAATGAACAAACATAACATTACTTTGGAAGGCTGTAGAGATGGTGCGCGACACAATATAGAGATAGGCTATGCAAGAAACAAAGAATAGAAAATATGAAAGGTTGAGCCATAGAGTAGGGTATGATATAATATATATGCATACACACATGGAGATACTTTTATATTCGAGAAGACTCAAGACCCTACAGGGTATAAAGGGTCTAGTCATGCAATTAGATTCTATAATAGAAAAATATGAAACAACGCCATGATAGTAGCAGTCATTTGAATAAAATTTGGTATGACCTTATGAATATGTTGACCAGTCATGCTTTCTGACAACACTTTAATTGGATTTGGAGTGCATCCATTCCAAAGAAGGGAAGACAAAAAAATTAGGCTTTGCAGGGATCTCAAATTGAGATCTATTGGCATATCATTCTACCTCTCAAATTTGCATTCATTAAGAGTTCTGTAACAAGTATTTACATATAGTTTTTAAATGTTTCTTTTCATCTTAAGGCTTTAAATCCTCCCAGAATTCTTAGTCAATAAACAACTGATTTTGATCATTCAAAGTCAAGAGCAGGTGTTTGTTAGGTTTGTGCTATATTCTTTGCATGTACTTCATGTTGGGTATTTATTACACATGAATTAGTGGCATCTTTGTAAAGCCCCACTTGTGTTTAATCTTGACACAACTTGGCCAATTAGTATTGCTTGGGTTAAAGCATGTTTTGAATTAATTGACAAGTGTTTGAAGGACAATTTGTGTTTGATGTTTGAGCATTGTCATAATGAAAATTTCACTCCCACATAACTGTAGCTAGTTGTGTAGCCTAAAAGGAAAAATCTAGTTCAATCAATAATTCAATGCTCAATTTGCAAATAAATGCCAACCTTTCTTGCATATTCTTAAGAAGAATTCCAACTTTGAATGGGACTAGTTGTGCCACTAAACAATTGATAATTAAGTAATATATTTTCAATATTCCAATCCTAGTGGTACCTACTCCTAACTAGCCTCTACTTTTATATATTCTACAATAACATATTAGTACACAAAAACACTCTTCATAATGATAACCATAAAATTACAACACATTTTCACATATAACTATGCAAATGTATACTATCTATAATTCATAAGATGGCATACTTTAGTACTTATAAAATAGTCTTATCGGTTAGAAAGTATCATGGTTTTAGAGTAAAAATTTGCCGTAACTACAGTATAAAATTCTATCAAGCCAAATAAAAGAGTCATTAAAATAGGCTCATAAAATTGATCATGTGTGTTCTCTATATGATTGTCATTGAAATGTGGTGTTATATTGTAGAGTCAATATGTCAAACAATGGTATGCTTGGGATGGACACACTAACTAAATTTGTTTGTCTAGATGTACTAAAATATATGAGATCTTGTTCCTTGTGGATAGGGAGAGTAAAAATAGAGGTAACTTGTCACCCTTGGTAAGTAGAGACTGAAGATAATAATTAGGATTTGAATCAAGGACCATTTTAATTACTTGCATCCCTTTAGTATATTTTACAAATTCATATATGTCTTCCAATATAGCAACTTGATCAATATATTTTATCAGCACCTTTGAAGATGAAAACAAAATATTTTGAGATTCCTCTAGAGATAGTAAATGTGAAGGCATTCGACACTTAAATTCCTCTTGACTTACCTCCAAGTTCTTCTTATGTTTTAATTGTGTGGTCGTCAAGTATAAATTTTCAAGTTTGCAAGTTTGAAGTTTGTTTCCAAGTGTTGTTTCAAGTCTAGTTTGTCCAAAAGTTTCCTATTTTATAGGTGTGAAGTCATGATTGTGTGTTTGATTTGGAAGTTTTCTAAAAAAGAATGATATTGAACAAAAGCACAACTAGATTGTACAAAAGTGTAGAAAAATAGTGCAAAAGAATCATTCAAGGTTAAAAATGCATAAAATAATTGGACAAAGGAGCAATTATAGGTTACATATGTGCTCCTTCCCTTGAGACATTGAGCTTAAAATGCAATTAATAGCCCTCTTAGATGTGCCATCAAACGTTAAAATTAAATTACCATTGGAGAATGAATTCACTTGACCCTATTCTCGATTTTGGACCACTAGTGTCTTATTCATCAAGCTCAAGAGATTCAATCAATTTCTGAGAATATCCATATTGCTATGGAGAGGGTCCCTACTTATCGTAGGATTCACCAAGGCATTTGTCTTAGCCAGAGATCTATTGATCATTCTATAGACATTATCTATTGGTTTCATGCTCATTTGGATTTTCTTTTAATTCTTTCTAGCCGAAACAATCCACAATCATTAGTAGAACTATTCTAGAGATAGCTTAAAGTGGAAGTGGTGTTGCAATGTAGAAAATATCTCAAGTCATCTTAATGGTAGTTATAGACAAGAGTTATGGCCTTGACAAATGGGGGTGCCAAATAAACAATTTTCCAACAAACATTTTTAGTTTTCCATTAGGTTTATCCTTATTTGAGTTCTCATTTCAACTTCCAAGGACACTAGTTAGTACTAGGTGTGATGATTCTTTGGTTCCACCAAGATCCCTAATATACTACTTTTAGTAAGTTTTCCTTTTTTTGAAATCTATATAGTGGCCCAATTTGAATCATGTAACAAGAATAGAAGGAATTCATCTCTACTACAAAGTTTACCCATTTTGTAAACACACTCGATTAAAATAAAGATCATTTTGTTCAGCTATATTCTAATTATCAATTTTGTGTTTTATTTTGTTTAATTTTTACTTTTGGTACAATAAATTTGTCAACTAGTGTATTGTTCCCCAAATTACTAGCCTAATTTAGATAAGTGCTATCACAACCTAGTTTCTCTTACATGTACCATCAAATGCAGTTAGATATTGGATATTTAAATTAAAGACAAGATTAAATGATATTGAAGAACTAGATACTGACTCCTCGAATTCCTTCAAGTTGTTGATCTAGGTGGCTTGAGGAAAACAAAGATCAAGGATGATGAACCGATTTATGTTGATGATCTGAAGTAACCAAAATAAGTAGTGGGCCCCATTGGAAAGGTCATTTGGAAATTGGACTCCCTTCAAAGCCTAGGTAAGTTGTGACATCCCTAAGTTTGATGGGAAAATTGATGTAGATGTTATTGATGATTATATTTCTAAATTGGAGATGTATTTCTTTGTAATTTCTTAGATTAGAGAAAATTTTGTCTGCCCTACTTCAATTAGAATTTCAGTTCAACAATGTTGGATTTCTATCTTGCTAGCCAAGGAGGAGTTGAAGGAACTCCACTTGATTTAGTGATGGAGGTGAATTTCAGTTTGGGTGGTTTCATGGAGGTAAATTTTAGTTTGGGTGAATTATTAGACCTGAAGAAAAATGGTAAGTTGCAATAGATACATGTGCTCAAACACCAATAATAACTACACAATAGAAGCAGATGGAGCATATGCTCTCAAAGTACAAAGTCATGTTGATTTTGTTGATGGGTGCACCTTTGCATTGTTAGGTAAAGCTTTCAGTTGATAATGTCCTTGGCATACCACTACTAAATTGGCCACCATATAAATGATCACTTTTGGACAATGATGATTTATAATAGTGTGTAGGCACCTAAAATATGATAGAGATTTATGATATTGTTTAGGTCTACATACAATGAAAGGACTACATATTGGAAGGAGACAATCATCCATACTTATCACAAGCTTCTGCAACTCATGTAGATGACTCAAGGTGAGTTGCAAAATGACCATCAAAGGTGCTCCATGTACCTACAATGGTGAGCCATTTCTAACATACTCTCACCTAAGACTTTTTCTATTTACCATAACAAGATGTTTTATAACATAATGGATAAGTACCTAAAGTATAACAAAGAGATATATTCTATCATTTAGGTTTGCATGCAATGGAAGGATTACATTTTGGGTAAGGAGATAGTCATGCATACTTATTACAAGCCTTTGTAGTTCATGTAGTTGAGGTGAGTTTTACAATTACCATCATCAAAGGTGCTCCACGTACCTACAATATTTCTTTTCAAATGAACATTTGACACAAGAATGGGAGTATTGATAAGGTTGTTGACTACTTGACTTATCTTTCATCTGCAACTTTGATAACAACACTTGGTTCTTGCAAGCATGAAACATTAGAATGACCTTAACTTAACATTAGAGATCTTGAAGTCTTTGACATATACCAAAAATTCATTGTTAGGTGGTAGGTTCTTGATTTTTACGTAGAAAATGAGCTCCTATACTACATGAGACACATCTATATTCCCACTAAGGAACCATCAAAGATGATTTAGGACTTTCACTATAGTTGGGTGAAAAGATAGTGCTACTGCTAATTTACAAAATTATTCCTATTGTCTGCAATAGGGTCATAGATGTGTAGTTTCAAGTGACATATGCAAAACAAGCAATTATATATAAAGAGCAAAACAAATGACTAGGGCTAACCTCCTCCTCTTAGTTGTCTTTTTATAATTTTTTTGTTTTGAGCTATTGTCTTGTTTGGACTTTGGGATGTGAATCTTTCCACTTACCTTTCTTTTTGTGAATATGCATAACATTATTTTAGAAATAATAATATAGATCCTCATCCATTAAAAATTAATTATAATGGTAAAATTCATAGACCTTGTGTAGGGTCCTCCAAGCTTAGAGTAAGGAGTTTGAAGGCTAGATACATTGATTTGGCCTTGTGGCCATCAATGAGTGTTGATCTAATAGGAGAAGTCTTGAGACTGATAATTTTGGAAGTGTGACATTTTTGAGAGCCAACACTTAGGTGTGAACCCTGTCTTCACAAATTATTATCAGTTGCCATGATACTTGACCCTATCCTCATGGTGTTGTCTCAATTCATATTAGTTTTCCCAAGCCTAGAAGCCATGTAGTACCCCTACTAGTTTGAACTCATTAGACACATATTTTATTATTGGTTGTTTTTTAGTGGATACATTACCATGACATATTATTCAGATTTTTATGACATTATGCTTTATTTGGAGATGAGATGTATAATTTATTTGCAGTATTTCAGTACTTGTGATTTATGGCATTTTATGTATTATTGCTATGTATTGACATTGTACTTTAATTATGCAATGTGGAATTATATCTTGTGTGTTTGCGAGTGTATTGGATGCAAGGGGACGATTTTCCTTCACTCATTTCGGTGAGACAGGGAACATTGCTATTCTCCTTCATCGGTGTGTTTGCTATGTTTTCTATATTATATATATGTATGTATGTGTGGTTCGGTGATGCAGGATATTGCAGGTACAAGTACCGGGTAGGTACGGGGTATCGTCTCCACCTGGCTTCACAGGTAGGAGCGTGCCTTATATTTTCCAATGGAAGTGGAGGAGATAGTAGTTGACCCTATTTTTACTCAGTTACACTCGTATGAGTGTCGTCAATTAGTCGTTTTGTCAGTTAGTTCGGTCTTCGTATTTTGTCATTTTATCTTTTATGGGTAATTGCTTGAGATTTGTTTAATTTGAGTGTTTTAGTGGATTTAATTAATTAATTAATTAAGTTTATGAAATTATCTCATTATTGTATTGTTTATGGATTGAGATTATAGATTTAGTTAATTAAAGAAATTATTAAATTAAGCTACATGGTATTAAAAATATGTTTTTATTTTAAAAATAAATTAGATTAATTGTATTCTAAAGTTATAATTAAATAAATGAATAAAAGGATTGATTGGAATTAAACTATTGTTTTAATTATTTATTTAGAAAATTAATTAATTGGAATTAAAATATTGTATTAATTCTTTATTTAGAAAATTAATTAATATGCATGAGAAAAGTAAAGAAGGAATAATGTTTTTTAATTATTGCATGTGATAAATTTAGAAAATAAAATTAAAAAAATTACTACCATTCTAAATTTAGTTTTTTTTTGTGATAAAGCTATTGAACCTAGAATTTTAGTTTAAATAGGGGTTAGGTCTTTATTTTAGAACACACACAGGGACACACAGGAACAGGTCAAGAATTTAGGTGAAGAAAATTTATTGGAAGATATTGAAGGGATTAGGGCTCTTCTACAAAATTCTTCCAGGAAAGCTATACCAGGTTGGATGAATTCTTAGTTTTGTGTTTTATTAAAAATATTTCTATTTGTCTCTGCTTGATGTGTGTGTAAAATAATTGTCAAGTTCAAAACCCTGTTCTGGTGAATTCGAGTTTTGTTTGAAAACTCATGCTTGATGTGTATTTCTTGTTTGTGGGAAGAATGTAATTTTGTGAAAATTAGGAAAATTGTTATAGAAAATTTATCAAGTTTTTATGGTTCATGGAAATTGCACGATTTAGGAGAAAGGGTATTTATCTGAGAAATGGGTTTAATTACCTTAAGAAAATTTGTCAAGTTTTTATGGTGCATGGAAATTGCATGATTTAGGAGAAAGGGTATTTATCTGAGAAATGGGTTTAATTACCTTAATGAAATAAATTTAATTATACATTAAATTTATTTAGGTTAATTAAATTTAAAAAAAAAAAGAAGGATTGAAATTTTGTAAAAAGGGAATTATTGGAAATTTGTTATTATTGTTGTTAAAATTTTATTAAAATGAAATTATAAAAAAAATACTATTTTTTTTGTACTGTTTAAAAATTAAATAATTAAAAAAAAAAAATTAAAATAAACTACCTACGGTAGCATCTGCTACTGGCGGTAGTACACAGCACTACCGACGGTAGCAGTGCTACCGGCGGTAAACGCTACCTACGGTAGTAGTGCTACCGGACGGTAGCAGTGCTACCGGACGGTAGCAGTAGCTACCGACGATAGCAGTGCTACCAGACGGTAGTACTAGCTACCGGTGGTAGCATAGGCTACCGTGACAGGGACTATTTTGCAGTGATTAAAGTGTTTTTTTTTATTTTAATTAATTTCTAAAACCCTGTTCACTATTTCGGGTTTCATACCCAGGGTATTAAACAAATTAAATATTATTATATGTATGTATATAAATAAATATATGTATATTCATATATGAGTTTATATATATATATTTAATATTAAATATATTTCTTTGGTAGTTATTATAATATTTTAAATGTTATTTAAATTATTATTTAATTACACTTTGGAATGTTAATTTAAATAAATATGTTGAAAATACATTAGGAGAATTATTTGTATTTTAAATCTTTTTGGACAAATGACAAAGTGAATGTTTTTTTTTTAAAAAGTTGTAAATTCTTGTTATCTGGAAATTTGTAAATTGCATGTCATTTATGCTTTGACTGTTTTTAAGGAAAAGATTGCCTGTAATAGGTTCTTGCGTATAATGTGTTCTCAGTCAAGTTTTATTGCAATTTTGATTAAATTGTCATTGTGTCCTATGATATTATTTCTCCTAGACTAGGTGTTGTTGTATAACCTATTTGATATGAGCCATTGTGTGTCTTTGTCCAAATGGTCATTCTTGGGTTGGTATTTGTGTATACATCACATGTGTTTGTCAGGATTGTTTATGGTTGCCTGTTTCACCATAGAGTTCTTGTAGAGAGAAACATTTCTTGTTAGTGTCCTAAGAGAGAGAGAGAGTGGCTTTCGAGTGGGGGCCGTGCCCAAAGTGGATGACAGGATAACCCGTCGAAAGTTAGTTAAAAAGTGATAACCTAATAATTGATTAGGGGGTGCGTAGATTTAAATATTAATTAAGATAAATGTGCCTCGTGCATAGATGAGTGCTTGTATAGGGCTCATGATGTTATGAGAAGGCCTGGAATGGCAAACTTACCACCTTGTCTTCACGAAAGGATTGGTAGGATCTGCATGAGACTTAGTTGGAACCAGAGGCTCGGGAGAGGTTACCAGGAGAAACCCGAGTATGGGGGCCGGGACCTATGGAGGTTGTACCATGGTAACCATCAAGCTATGCGATGACACTCTCTTCTTAGAGTCACTAGTGTTTTGTGAGATGTGTTACATGGATGGTTGCAGAGTCTTGTAGTCCTTTTGTACTTGTCTTGCTTTGCTTGCTTGAGGGTTTTTTGCTATCTCCTAGCATGGTGGGGTGGTTCCATTTTGGGATCACATGGTCGGGTGGTAGTGCCACTTCCCATCGAATGTTCTGGATTGTATCTTCAGGCGATGAAAGGCTTCGCTGGTGTTTCTTGGATCGTGGTTTATGTACCAGCTCTTATTCGAGATCATTGTTCAATTGAGACCTTGTGGTCATTGTATCAGACTTTTATGTAACCTTGATATTGTATCTTTGTAACCAGTGGTATTATTAGAGGCCATGTATTTATGGATATTGTAATATTATGTCAGTGAAATGGATGTTATTGTTTTGATCTTATGTTTGATTGAGTTATGGAAATTGGATACATTGGAATACTTTTATTTCTTTATTATGAAATTTGGATGTATGTGTAGTTTTAAACTTAAGTGTTCAATTTATCTTATTAAATGGATTAACTGTGGTGTTAATATAATCTATGAAATTAATCTTCATTGGTTACCCTTAGGAAAACTTATGATAGACTTCTGTTGTGTTGTTAAAGGCACAATGATTATTGTTAGTACACCTAGTCTTTAAAAAAAATTATTTCACCCTTTAGGTGCCTAGTTGTGTTGTTTTCCTTTAGGGTTCCTGGCGGGGCATTACACTTGGTATCAGAGCCCAAGTTTCAACACTGGGTACTCTGGGTTTGTAGTGTGCCTTTCAGTTGACCATCTTGCTTAGGTCATAAATGTTTGTATCTCTCAAGACTTATCCTTGCTATGGGTCTGAACCCTTTTCTCTTTTATGGTACCAGGTCATGGCTAAGAAAGCTAGAGGAGGTGGCCATATGGGTGGTCGCCAAGGAGGCAGAGGTGGAGGATGGGGCCATGGTTCTAAACATCACAGTCCTTCACCACCACCCACTCATGTGAGTGTTGAGCCGGAACAGTCAGTTCATCAGGAGCAGGAACAATCTGTTCATCAGAACTCTCAGCATGCAGGAGAACATGTTTCTGAAAGGGAAGAGCTGAGACAGATGTTTCAGGAGGTTCTGGCTAGGTTAGGCCAAAGGCTTGAGTTTGAGCAACCTATTCATGCTCAGGTTGAGGAGCCGCTTCAACAGGTTCCAGAGGAAAGAGAGAGAGAGATCATGAAGGCGAGGGGAGATTCCAGTTGTTCGACATCCACCTTCCTTAGGTCACATAAAGGACTTGATGAGGTCCAATCCTCCTTACTTTGATGGTATGGGTACTGGTCTTGAAGCAGAGACCTGGCTTATCGGCTTGGACTGGTGTTTTACTTTGTTTCCATATAGTAGTAACACCAAGGCAAGATGTGCTATTATGCGTCTAAATAAATTTGCTTCAATCTGGTGGAGATTAGAGGAGGAGAAGATTTGTGTATGCATTAACACCATCACATGGGAACTATTTTTGGAGAGATTTAGGGCACAATTTCTCTCACGCCAATGGAGGCAGACTCGAGCAGATGAGTTTTATGCCTTGTGTCAGTATGGGATGATAGTAGACCAGTATGAGCATAGGTTCTATGAGCTCAAACAATACACCCTAATTGGTAATGATGAGGTTATGCTTGTCCAACATTTCCTAAGAGGTTTGAACGACTGTATCAGTGGAGGTGTGAGGGTATTCGAGCTAGCTTCAATTGAGATAGCCGTGGCAAAGGCTAGATTAGTTGAGCTGAACCTTAGTCATGCACTTGGTAGTCAGACAGGTGTGTAGATAGGAAGTGCACCTACCAGTGGAAATAAAGCTCGGGGAAATCAGTCCCAGTTGACTGCACCATTTAGAACTACTCAAGCACCTGCTAAGAGTGGGCAACAATAGCAGCAACAGTCAAAACCTAAACAATTCCATGGCCAACAAGGTGGCAATTCTCAGTATAAGAAGGGTAGGAATTGACAGAGGGGTAAACAAGGCCCTACAGGGCAGGCCTTGCAGAGTGCATCTTATGCCCCTAGACAGGGAAGTTTCCAGCAATCTAGTGGACCAACAGGTAATAGAAGAGCTTGCTTCTCTTATGGGCAGTTTGGTCACAGAGCTACACAGTGCCCTCAGAATGTCCACAACACAGGTAGTCAGAGGCCAGCAGCATCTGAACCTATAGTAGGAGATGCAGGGAGGTCCCATAGAGTATTTGCAGTGGTAGATGACTGCCAAGTTGTTCATCAGGGTACAGTCATTGAGGCAGCAGGTATGTTGCATGGAACCCCTATCTCTGTACTTTTTGATTCTGGAGCTTCTGATTCTTTAATTTCCTCATCCATTGTGGAGCAGTGCGGACTTATGTCTACTAAGGAGGCAGATAGGTGGCAAGTAGAGTTGGCTACAGGTGTCCGTGTTTCTATAGATGCCTTTATTCCCAGTTGTGAGTTGATATTAGGAACCATAGTTACCTCAGTGGACCTTCGAGTTATTCCTTTGGGATCTTATAGAGTTGTATTGGGGATGCATTGGCTATCATCTCACAGTGCTCGTGTAGATTGTCGCAAGAAGACAGTAGAGTGTTTAGATGACCTTGGCAGAGAAGTTTAGATTGTTGGAGTTCAGAGGCCGATATCCCTGCGTATGATCTCCGCTATGCAACTTAAGTGGTGCATGCGTAGAGGATGTCAACTTTTTGCAATCACTGTTGGGGAATTGGATGAGTTAGAGAGACGAGAAATCACTCTTGATAGTCACCCTATTCTTAGAGAGTATGCAGACATGTTTCCATTGGATATTCCTGGTATGCCTCCGAAGCGAGATATAGAATTTCATGTTGATTTGGTTCCTGGTGCAGAACCTCTTTCAAGAGCACCATATCGGATGACTACTAAGGAGTTAAGCGAGTTGAAGTTGCAGATAGAAGAATTATTGGCCAAGGGATTCATGCATCCTAGTGTTTCCCCTTGGGGTGCGCCTGTTTTCTTTGTTAAAAAGAAAGATGGTTCTCTTCGGTTATGCATTGATTACCGACAACTGAATAAGGTAACCATCCGGAATAGATATCCATTGCCTCGTATAGACGACCTTTTTGATCAGGTTAAGGGAAGGGAGCCAAGGTGTTCTCTAAGATTGACTTGAAATCTAGATACCATCAGTTACACATTTAGGATGCAGACATTCATAAGATAGCATTTCGTACTCGTTATGGTCACTATGAGTTCACAGTGGTGCCATTCGAGTTGACGAATGCGCCTTCATTTTTCATGAACTTAATGAATGGAGTTTTTCGCACCTATCTTGATTGTTTCGTCATTGTATTCTTGGATGACATTCTAATTTATTCTAGATCTATGGAGGAGCATGAGGGTCACTTACGTCAGGTACTGCAATGCTTAAGGGAAAATCAACTCTATGCCAATTTAGCAAAGTGTGACTTCTTCCAGACTGAGGTGAACTATCTTGGTCATGTGGTTTCGGGAGAAGGTATATCTGTGGATCCTTCAAAGATCCAAGCCATTGTTGATTGGCCAGCGCCGACCAACGTTTCTGAAGTTAGGAGTTTTATGGGTTTGGCTAGATATTACCATTGCTTTGTTGTAGGCTTTTCCTGGATAGGACACCCTATTACTTCTCTTCAGAGAAAAGGGAAGAAGTTTGTTTGGTCAGAACAGTGTGAAGCAGCTTTTAAAACCTTGAAGGAACTCCTTGTGAGTGCTCCAATTTTGGCAGTTCCTGATCCATTTGGAGATTTTATGGTATGCACAGATGCCTCTTTGGAAGGTATTGGTGCAGTACTTATGCAGGATGGATGTGTGGTTGCTTATGAGTCTCGCAAACTGAAGAACCACAAGTTGAACTATCCAGTTCATGATTTAGAGTTGGCAGCTGTAGTTCATGCTTTGGTTCGATGGCAGCATTTCCTGTTAGGGCATCGGTTTGAGCTGCATAGTGATCACCGCAGTTTGCAGTATATATTCACACAGCCAAACTTGAATACTCAACAGCGAAGATGGATGGAGTTCTTCTGCGAATATGATTTTGAGGTTCATTATACTTAGGGGAAAGAGAACATAGTAGCAGATGCTTTGAGTCATAGGTGGCATGAAGTTTCAACATTATCCCTAGGAGTAGACTTGAGAGAGAGAATTCTTGGAGTTCTTCCTTAGGATACTTGGTATCAGGATGTTAGAGCTGTGATAGAGTCTGAAAGGCCTTTAGAGGGTAGATTTTCTTGGTATAACCTTGAGACAGATGGAATTCTTCATCACCATGAACAGATTTATGTACCTCCTTTGGAGGGTCTTCGTGTTTTGATCATGACCGAGGCCCATCATGCACCTTATTCGACACATCCTGGTGTCAAGAAGATGCACGCAGACCTTAGACAGATTTATCATTGGGCAGGTATGAAACGTGACATTGCTGATTTTGTGTCAAAATGTTTAGAGTGTCAGTGAGTGAAGGTAGAGCATCAGCACCTAGCAGGGCTTTTGCAGCCTAATCTAGTACCGGAATGGAAATGGGATATCATTTCCATGGATTTTATTGTTGGTTTGCCTATCTTTTCACATCGTCATGATACCATCATGGTCATAGTTGACAGATTGACTAAGGTTGCTCATTTTGTTCCTATTCGAGCTTCCTATACAGTAGCAGTGGTGGCACGAGTCTTCTTAGAAGAAGTAGTGAGATTGCATGGGCTTCCGAGGTGGATCATATCTGATAGAGATCCTGTCTTTACCTCAGCATTGTGGACCTCACTTCATCATGTTTTGGGGACTCAGTTGAATTTTAGTTCAGCTTATCATCGAGAGACAGATGGTCAGACAGAGAGAGTGAATCAGGTATTAGAGGACATTCTTCGCATGTATGTGATGGACCAACAGTCACATTGCGAGGACTATATATATCTAGTGGATGTTAGGGTTTCAAGTAGATCCAAAGCAAATATGAACTAACAATTATATGCAGATTTAAATACAAAAGATAAAGAAATAAAACAGGACACAGATAACATAGAGATTTAATGTGGTTCACCCAGAATGGGTTACGTCCACCATACACAGTCGTCCAATCTTTCTTATTATCCAGTAAAAACAGTACATCAACCTTACAATGCCTTAAACATCCCAGCCGCTTATAACATGCGTTTTTAGGGCAACAAACAAAGTCGGTGAGGATACGTGCTGAGTGTACAGTACTTTGCTGATCAGTCACCACATTTCAACAATCTCCCACTTGGAGATTGATACTACACGACACCACTGTACATGCAACATCTACTGGATAAAACACTAGGACTTGACTGGTATAAATTCCACAATTATTAATCAAGAAGACCAACAGAAACTGATGAAGAAATCAGCTTCTCCTATGGAACTGCCTTTGTGAACATATCGGCAGGATTATCACTTGTGTGAATCTTTTCAAGCCGTAAATGACCCTCCTCCAAAATAGTCCGGATGAAGTGGTACCTGAGCTGAATGTGCTTTGTCCTTGAATGAAAAGCAGAGTTCTTCGCAAGATGAATGGCACTCTGGCTATTAGTATACAATGGGCTATCCTCTTGTGTCTGACCCAATTCTTTCAAAAAACATTGCAACCAAATCATCTCTTTGCTGGCTTCTGTAGCAGCAACATACTCAGCTTCAGTGGTTGAAAGTGCAACAACCTTTTGTAGCCTAGAAATCCAACTGACTGTAGTTCCCCCTATAGTAAAAACATACCCTGTAGTACTCCTCCGTGAATCAATATCACCTGCCAGATCAGAGTCAACAAATCCACTTAGAGCAGCATTAGATCCTTTGAAACATAATGTCTTTGTAGTAGTTCCTTTCAAATACCGAAGAATCCATTTCACAGCATTCCAATGTTCCATACCCGGATTACTCATAAACCTGCTCACAACTCCCACTGCATGTGCAATATCTGGCCTTGTGCATACCATTGCATACATCAAACTGCCAACAGCTGATGAATACAGGATGTTAGACATTTTATTAACCTCTTCCTGTGCCTTTGGACACATCTCCTTAGTCAATTTGAAATGACTAGCCAAAGGTGTACTAACTGCTTTTGCATCCTGCATGTTAAATCTTTTCAACACCTTCTTTATATACTCACTTTGGGACAAATTCAAGGTTTTATTTTTCCTGTCCCGTGTAATCCTCATACCAAGAATTTGCTTAGCTGCACCCAAATCCTTCATAGCAAATGACCTGGCTAATTTCTGTTTAAGATCATTTATATGTTGCATGTTAGACCCAGCAACAAGCATGTCATCAACATAAAGCAACAGGATAATATAACTGCCATTATCAAATCTCTTAAAATATACACAATGATCAGAATGACATCTATGATAACCGTGTTCAGCCATGAAACTATCAAATTTTAAATACCATTGTCGGGGTGCTTGCTTTAGGCCATACAGACTTTTCTTCAACCTGCACACCAAGTTCTCCTTACCTTTGACCTCATATCCCTGTGGTTGCAACATGTAAATTTCCTCCTCCAAATCTCCATGGAGAAAAGCTATTTTGACATCTAATTGTTCAAGATGTAAATCATCTGCAGCCACAAGACTAAGTACGGTTCTAATTGAAGTCATTTTTACAACTGGAGAAAATATTTCATCATAATCTATACCCTTTTTCTGTGCAAAACCTTTTACCACAAGTCCGGCCTTATATCTTTTCTGACCTCCTTCCTCTTCCTTCAGCCGATAAACCCATTTGTTAGGCAAGGCTCTTTTTTCTACAGGTAAAGGGACTAAGTCTCAAGTCTTATTTTTCATCAAGGAGTCCATCTCCTCTTTCATGCCTAGTTGCCACTATTGTTTGGCATCCACCTGCATTGCTTCTTCATATTCTTCTGGTTCACCAGAATCTGTTAATAAAATAGAATACAAAGAAGGAGAAAATCTTTCAGGGGGTCTACTTGTCCTCGTAGAACGTCTAACACTTGCAGGAGTTTGTGGGACAATCTGTTGTTGCTGAGCATCAGGTACCTGTGGCATTTCATTTTCAGGAATCTCATCCAACACCACATATTCTTGTTTGTCCTGTTCATGCTTCTTTTCCTACATTTGTTCTATATACATAACCTTCTCATTGAATATAACATCTCTACTTCTAATTATTTTCTTATTTTCAAGATCCCATAACTGATAGCCATATTCATCTATCCCATATCCAATGAAGGTACATTTCTGAGATTTAGTATCAAGCTTGGTTCTGTTTTCTTTATCAACATGGACAAAAGCTTCGCAACCAAAAGTTTTTAGAAAAGAATAATTTACCTTTTTACCAGTCCATGCCTCCTCTGGAATACCACCATCCAAAGGGGTTGAAGGTCCTCTATTTATCAAATAGACAGCAGTATATACAGCATCTGCCCAAAAATGTAAGGGCAATCCAGCATGCAATCTCATGCTCCTCGCACATTCCATGATGGTCCTATTCATTCTCTCTGACACACCATTTTCCTGTGGAGTTCCTGGAACTGTCTTCTGCTTTCGAATCCCATTTAAGGAACAATAATATTCAAATGCTTTGCTGCAATACTCACCTCCATTATCCGATCTGAGACACTTCAACCTTTTTCCTGTCTCATTCTCAACCAAAGCTTTCCATTTCTTAAAAGTTTCAAAAACATCTGATTTTTGTTTTAGGAAATATACCCATGTTTTTTCTGGTTGAGTCATCAATAAAAATAACATAATAACAAGAGCCACCAAGAGATGATACTTGAGCCAGTCCCCATACATCTGAATGTACAAGCTCTAACTTCTCACTCTTCTTCTCTTTCCCAACCTTGAGAAATCTGACTCTTTTCTGTTTACCATAAACACAGTTCTCACAGAACTCTAAATCAATCTTCTTTAGTCCTGGCAATAGATTTTTGGAGTGAAGGATTTTCATCCCTTTCTCACTCATGTGCCCAAGCCTATGGTGCCACATTATCGAATTTGTTCTTGCAACATTTATTGTTGTTGTCCCTGCAGCAACTTTAACTGTAGCAGCTAAGGTAGAGTAAGTGTTACCAGTACACAGATATAATGTGCCTACCTTCGCACCTTTAGCTACTACTAATGATCCTTTAGTGACCTTCCACATACTGTCTGAGAAGGTAACTATGCAACCTTCACTACCTAGTTGCCCTGCAGAAATTAAATTTCTTCTTAAATTAGGAACATGTCTTACCTCCTGCAGAAACCAGTCATTACCATTCTGCAACTTTATCTTTATCTTTCCTTTTCCAACAATTTAACAAGGCTCATCATCACCCAAATATACCTGTCCAAAATCACCTTGAACATAATCTAGAAAATATTTTCTATGGGGTGTAGCATGAAATGAAGCCCCAAAATCTATTACCCAGGAATCATTAACATTATCCAAACATAAGATTAAAGCATCTTGTAAAGTATTACTTGCAATATTAGTTTCCTTACTGTCATTTTCATTTTTGTCTCCTTCTTTGTTTTTCCGAGACCAACAATATTTCTTTAGATGACCAGGCTTTCCGCAGTACCAGCAATCTTTCTTTCCTCTAGATTGAGAGCGTCCTTTCTTTGACTTCCCTCGTGACTTCTCATTCCCAGGGCCTTTTCCTCTTTCCTTTGATCTTCCTCTATTCTCCACATTCAAAACACTACCCGATGATGTTGGAGTCTCACCTGTGCTTTTCCTTCGCATTTCCTCGCTTAGGATAACACCAACAATATCATCAAATAACAAAGTATTTTTACTAGAGACAGAGTTACTTACAGCCATAACCAAGCTATTCTAGCTTTCTGGCAAAGAACATAAAATCAAGAGACCCCTAACCTCTTCTGCAAAGGTAATTTTTACCGAAGACAATTGACTGGTAATTATATTAAATTCATTTAAGTGCTCTGCTACAGATCCTCCCTCACTCATTTTCAAATTAAACAAACGCTTCATAAGAAATACCTTATTCGAAGCCGAGGGTTTCTCATACAGCTTAGCCAATGTTGCCATCAAATCTACAGTCGTTTTTGCTTCTGTTATATTGAATGCTACAGACACCGCAAGGCACAATCAAATGGATCCCAGTGCCTTTCTATCTAAAATGTCCCACTCTTCATCTGATATTGTGGTCGGTTTCTTTGCCTTTCCTTCCAATGGCCGCCACAAATCCTTTTGATACAGGTAATCCTCCATCTGCATTTTCCATAACTGATAATTCTGGCCGTTAAACTTTTCGACCTTGAGTTTGGAATCCTCCATTGCTCCCACTCAAATCTGAAAGTCCTGCCAATTTACAGAAAACCTCGCTCTGATACCAATTGTTAGGGTTTCAAGCAGATCCGAAGCAAATATGAACTAACAATTATATGTAGATTTAAATACAAAAGATAAAGAAATAAAACAGGACACAGATAACACAGAGATTTAACGTGGTTCACCCAGAATGGGTTACGTCCACCATACACAGTCGTCCAATCTTTCTTATTATCCAACAAAAATAGTACATCAACCTTACAATGCCTTAAACATCCCAGCCGCTTATAACATGCGTTTTTAGGGCAACAAACAAAGTCGGCCTTTTTTAGGGTTTTATTACAATGTCGGTTTTCATCAACAAAAAACGGCAAAAAAATTTTTCTCGGGGGCTACCGCCCCCAAACCCCTGCCCGGGGCCCGGCCTGGCCCCAGACCCCGGCGAGGATACGTGCTGAGTGTACAGTACTTTGCTGATCAATCGCCACATTTCAACAGTGGAGTTTGCTTATAACAATGGATATCATAGCTCCAAAGGTATGTCCCCCTTTCAGGCATTGTATGGTCATCCTTGCCGCACTCCTTTGAGTTGGGATCGGTTAGAGGACAGGGTGCTTATAGGACCAGATATTCTTTGGGAGATGGAGCAGTAGGTAGATAGGATTTGTGAGCATTTAGTAGTAGCATAGGATGGACAGAAGAAGTATGCAGGTGCTCATAGGGTAGATCGTCAGTTTTCTATTGGCGATCGTGTGTTCTTGAGAGTGCATCTGCGGAAGAGTCTGATCTGTTATGGAAAGGGATCTAAGTTGGCACCTCGGTTTGTTGGACCTTTTAAGATCTTTGAGAGGATAGGACCTGTTGCCTACCATCTTGCCCTGCCACCGAGTCTATCTCACATCCACGATGGCTTTCATGTTTCAGTTCTTCGACCTTATCATCCAGATGTGACACATGTTCTTGATTGGAACTCTTTATAGGTCAAGGATGGGCAACTTTCCATGGAGCCCATGTCCATTCTTCAGCGTCGGGATTTGATCCTTAGGGGTCGTAACATCGACCAGGTAAGGGTCCTATGGGACCCAAATGATGAGACCTCGGCGACTTGGGAGGATGAAGCAAAGATGAGAGAACTGTATCAATATTTAATTTAGGCTTCCAGTAGTAAGCCTAGTTTTGGGGGGGAGAATATAGTACCCCTACTAGTTTGAACTCATTAGACACATATTTTATTATTGGTTGTTTTTCAGTGGATACATTACCATGACATATTATTCAGATTTTTATGACATTATGCTTTATTTGGAGATGAGATGTATAATTTATTTGCAGTATTTCAGTACTTGTGATTTATGACATTTTATGTATTATTGCTATGTACTGACATTTTACTTTAATTATGCAATGTGGAATTATATCTTGTGTGTTTGCAAGTGTATTGGATGCAAGGGGACAATTTTCCTTCACTTATTTCGGTGAGACAAGGAACGTCATGATTCTCCTTCATCGGTGTGTTTGCCGTGTTTTCTATATTATATATAGGTATGTATGTGTGGTTCGGTGATGCAGGATATTGCAGGTACAAGTACCGGGTAGGTACGGGGTATCATCTCCACTTGGCTTCACAGGTCTGAGCGGGCCTTATATTTTCTGATGGAAGTGGAGGAGATAGTAGTTGACCCTATTTTTACTTAGTTACACTCATATGAGTGTCGTCAGTTAATCGTTTTGTCAGTTAGTTCAGTCTTCGTATTTTGTCATTTTATATTTTATGGGTAATTGCTTGAGATTTGTTTAATTTGAGTGTTTTAGTGGATTTAATTAATTAATTAATTAAGTTTATGAAATTATCTCATTATTGTATTGTTTATGCATTGAGATTATAGATTTAGTTAATTAAAGAAATTATTAAATTAAGTTGCATGGTATTAAAAATATATTTTTATTTTAAAAATAAATTAGATTAATTGTATTCTAAAGTTATAATTAAATAAATGAATAAAAGGATTGATTGGAATTAAAGTATTGTTTTAATTCCTTATTTAGAAAATTAATTAATTGGAATTAAAAGTATTGTTTTAATTCTTTATTTAGAAAATTAATTAATTGGAATTAAAATATTGTATTAATTCTTTATTTAGAAAATTAATTAATATGCATGAGAAAAGTAAAGAAGGAATAATGTTTTTTAATTATTGCATGTGATAAATTTAGAAAATAAAATAAAAAAAATTGCTATCATTCTAAATTTAGTTTTTTTTGTGATAAAGCTATTGAACCTAGAATTTTAGTTTAAATAGGGGTTAGGTCTTTATTTTAGAACACACACAGGGATACACAGGAACTGGTCAAGAATTTAGGTGAAGAAAATTTATTGGAAGATATTGAAGGGATTAGGGCTCTTCTACAAAATTCTTCCAGGAAAGCTATACCAGGTTGGATGAATTCTTAGTTTTGTGTTTTATTAAAAATATTTCTATTTGTCTCTACTTGATGTGTGTGTAAAATAATTGTCAAGTTCAAAACCCTCTTCTGGTGAATTCGAGTTTTGTTTGTAAACTCATGCTTGATGTGTATTTTTTGTTTGTGGGAAGAATGTAATTTTGTGAAAATTAGAAAAATTGTTATAGAAAATTTGTCAAGTTTTTATGGTGCATGGAAATTGCATGATTTAGGAGAAAGGGTATTTATCTGGGAAATGGGTTTAATTACCTTAAGGAAATAAATTTAATTATACATTAAATTTATTTAGGTTAATTAAATTTTTTTTTTTAAAATAAGAAGAATTGAAATTTTGTAAAAAGGGAATTATTGGAAATTTGTTATTATTGTTGTTAAAATTTTATTAAAATGAAATTATACAAAAAAATATTGTTTTTTTTGTACTGTTTAAAAATAAAATAATTTCAAAAAAAAAAATTTAAAAAAAAAAATTAAAATAAACTACCTACGGTAGCATCCGCTACCGGCGGTAGTACACAGTACTACCGATGGTAGCAGTGCTACCGGCAGTAGCCCCTACGTATGGTAGCAGTGCTACCGGACAGTAGTACTAGCTATCAGACGGTAGCAGTGCTACCGAACGGTAGCACTAGCTACCAGCGGTAGCATAGGCTACCGTGACAGGGACTTTTTTGCAGTGATTAAAGTGTTTTTTTTTTATTTTAATTAATTTCTAAAACCCTGTTCACTGTTTCGGGTTTCGTACCCAGGGTATTAAATAAATTAAATATTATTATATTTATGTATATAAATAAATATATGTATATTCATATATGAGTTTTTATATATATGTATATATATATATATTTAATATTAGATATATTTCTTTTGGTAGTTATTATAATATTTTAAATGTTATTTAAATTATTATTTAATTACACTTTGGAATGTTAATTTAAATAAATATGTTGAAAATACATTAGGAGAATTATTTGTATTTTAAATCTTTTTGGACAAATGACAAAGTGAATGTTTTTTTTAAAAAACGTTGTAAATTCTTGTTATCTGAAAATTTGTAAATTGCATGTCATTTATGCTTTGACTATTTTTAAGGAAAAGATTGCCTGTAATAGGTTCTTGCATATAATGTGTTCTCAGTCAAGTTTTATTGCAATTTTGATTAAATTGTCATTATATCCTATGATATTATTTCTCCTAGACCAGGTGTTGTTGTATAACCTATTTGATATGAGCCATTGTGTGTCTTTGTCCAAATGGTCATTCTTGGGTTGGTATTTGTGTATCCATCACATGTGTTTGTCAGCATTGTTTAAGGTTGCCTATTTCGCCATAGAGTTCTCGTAGAGAGAAACATTTCCTGTTAGTGTCTTAAGAGAGAGAGTGGCTTTCGAGTGGGGGTCGTGCCCAAAGTGGATGACATGATAACCCGTCGAAAGTTAGTTAAAAAGTGATAACCTAATAATTGATTAATTGATTAAGGAGTGGGTAGATTTAAATATTAATTAAGATAAATGTAACTCATGCATAGATAAGTGCTTGTACAGGGCTCATGATGTTACGAGAAGGCCTGGAATGGCAAACTTACCACCTTGTCTTCACGAAAGGATTGGTAGGGTCCACATGAGACTTAGTTGGAACTGGAGGCTCAGGAGAGGTTACCAGGAGAAACCCGAGTATGGGGGCCGGGACCTATGGAGGTTGTACCATGGTAACTATCAAGCTATGTCATGACACTCTCTTCTTAGAGTCACTAGTGTTTTGTGAGTTGTGTTACATGGATGGTTGCAGAGTATTGTAGTCCTTTTGTACTTGTCTTGCTTTGCTTGCTTGAGGGTTTTCTGCTATCTCCTAGCACGGTGGGGTGGTTCCATTTCAGGATCACATGGTCGGGTGGTAGTGCCACTTCCCATCGGATGTTCTGGATTGTATCTTCAGGCGAGGAAAGGCTTCCCTGGTGTTTCTTGGATTGTGGTTTATGTACCAGCTCTTGTTCAAGATCATTGTTTAGTTGAGACCTTGTGGTCATTGTATCAGACTTTTATGTAACCTTGATATTGTATCTTTGTAACCAGTGGTATTATTAGAGGCCATGTATTTATGGATATTGTAATATTATTATGTTAGTGAAATGGATCTTATTGTTTTGATCTTATGTTTGAATGAGTTATGGAAATTGGATACATTGGAATACTTTTATTTCTTTATTATGAAATTTGGATGTATGTGTAGTTTTAAACTTAAGTGTTCAATTTATCTTATTAAATGGATTAACTGTGTTGTTAATATAATCTATGAAATTAATCTTCATTGGTTACCCTTAGGAAAACTTATGATAGACTTTCGTTGTGTTGTTAAACGTGCAATGATTATTGTTAGTACACTTAGTCTTTAAAAAAAATTATTTCACCCTTTAGTTGCCTAGTTGTGTTGTTTTCCTTTAGGGTTCCTGACGGGGTATTACACTTGGTATCAGAGCCCACGTTTCAACACTGGGTACTCTGGGTTTGTAGTGTGCCTTTTAGTTGACCATCTGGCTTAGGTCATAAATGTTTGTATCTCTCAGGAATTATCCTTGCTATGGGTCTGAACCTTTTTCTCTTTTATGGTACCAGGTCATGGCTAAGAAAGCTAGAGGAGGTGGCCATATGGGTGGTCACCAAGGAGGCAGAGGTGGAGGACGGGGTCGTGGTTTTGACTATCATAGTCCTTCACCACCACCCACTCATTTGAGTGTTGAGCCGGAATAGTTAGTTCATCAGGAGCAGGAACAATCTGTTCATCAGAACTCTCAGCATGCAGGAGAACATGTTTCTGAAAGGGAAGAGCTGAGACAGATGTTTCAGGAGGTTCTGGCTAGGTTAGGCCAAAGGCCTGAGTTTGAGCAACCTATTCATGCTCAGGTTGAGGAGCCACTTCAATAGGTTCCAGAGGAAAGAGAGAGAGAGATCACGAAGGCGAGGGGAGATTCCAGCTGTTCGACATCCACCTTCCTTAGGTCACATAAAGGACTTGATGAGGTCCAATCCTCCTTACTTTGATGGTATGGGTACTGGTCTTAAGGCAGAGACCTGGCTTCTCGGCTTGGACTGGTGTTTCGCTTTGTTTCCATACAGTAGTAACACCAAGGCAAGATGTGCTATTATGCGTCTAAATAAATTTGCTTCAATCTGGTGGAGATTAGAGGAGGAGAAGATTGGTGTATGCATTAACACTATCACATGGGAACTATTTTTGGAGACATTCAGGGCACAATTTCTCTCACCCCAGTGGAGGCAGGCTCGAGCAGATGAGTTTTATGCCTTGTGTCAGTATGGGATGATAGTAGACCAGTATGAGCATAGGTTCTATGAGCTCAAACAATACACCGCAATTGGTAATGATGAGGTTATGCTTGTCCAACATTTCGTAAGAGGTTTGAACGACCGTATCAGTGGAGGTGTGAGGGTATTCGAGCCAGCTTCAATTAAGATAGCCATGGCAAAGGCTAGATTAGTTGAGCTGAACCTTAGTCATGCACTTGGTAGTCAGACAGGTGTGTAGATAGGAAGTGCACCTACCAGTGGAAATAAAGCTCGGTGAAATCAGTCCCAGTCAACTGCACCATTTAGAACTACTCAAGCACCCGCTAAGAGTGGGAAACAATAGCAGCAACAGTCAAAACCTAAACAATTCCATGGCCAACAAGGTGGAAATTCTCAGTATAAGAAGGGTAGGAATTGACAGAGGGGTAAACAACGCCCTACAGGGCAGGCCTCGTAGAGTGCATCTTACGCCCCTAGCCAGGGAAGTTTCAAGCAATCTAGTGGACCAACAAGTAATAGAAGAGCTTGCTTCTCTTGTGGGCAGTTTGGTCACAGAGCTACATAGTGCCTTCAAAATGTCCACAACACAAGTAGTCAGAGGCCAGCAGCATCTGAACCTATAGTAGGAGATGCAGGGAGGTCCCATAGAGTATTTGCAGTGGTAGATGACTGCCAAGTTGTTCATCAGGGTACAGTCATTGAGGCAGCAGGTATGTTGCATGGAACCCCTATCTCTGTACTTTTCGATTCTAGAGCTTCTGATTCTTTTATTTCCTCATCCATTGTGGAGTGGTGCGGACTTACGTCTGTTAAGTAGGTGGATAGGTGGCAAGTAGAGTTGGCTATAGGTGTCCGTGTTTCTGTAGATGCCTTTATTCCTAGTTGTGAGTTGAAATTAGGAACCATAGTTACTTCAGTGGACCTTCGAGTTATTCCTTTGGGATCTTATGGAGTTGTATTGGGGATGGATTGGCTATCATCTCACAGTGCTCATGTAGATTGTCGCAAGAAGACAGTAGAGTGTTTAGATGACCTTGGCAGAGAAGTGCAGATTTCTTGGAGTTCAGAGGCCGATATCCCTGCATATGATCTCCGCTATGCAACTTAAGCGATGCATGCATAGAGGATGTCACCTTTTTTCAATCACTCTTGAGGAATTGGATGAGTTAGAGAGGCGAGAAATCCCTCTTGATAGTCACCCTATTCTTAGAGAGTATGCAGACGTGTTTCCATTGGATATTCTTGGTATGCCTCTGAAGTGAGATATAGACATTCATGTTGATTTGGTTCCTGATGCAGAACCTATTTCAAGAGCACCATATCGGATGACTACTCAGGAGTTAAGTGAGTTGAAGTTGCAGATAGAAGAATTATTGGCCAAGGGATTCATGCATCCTAGTGTTTCCTCTTGGGGTGCGCCTGTTTTCTTTGTTAAAAAGAAAGATGGTTCTCTTTGATTATGCATTGATTACAGACAGCTGAATAAGGTAACCATCCGGAATAGATATACATTGCCTTATATAGATGACCTTTTTGATTAGGTTAAGGGAAGGGAGCCAAGGTGTTCTCTAAGATTGACTTGAAATCTGGATACCATCAGTTACGCATTCAGGATACAGACATTCATAAGATAGCATTTCGTACTCATTATGGTCACTATGAGTTCATAGTGGTGCAATTCGAGTTGACGAACACGCCTTTAGTTTTCATGAGCTTAATGAATGGAGTTTTTCGCACCTATCTTGATCGTTTCGTCATTGTATTCTTGGATGACATTCTGATTTATTCTAGATCTGTGGAGGAGCATGAGGGTCACTTACGTTAGGTACTGCAGTGCTTAAGGGAAAATCAACTCTATGCCAATTTAGCAAAGTGTGACTTCTTCCAGACTGAGGTGAACTATCTTGGTCATGTGGTTTCGGGAGAAGGTATATCTGTGGATCCTTCAAAGATCCAAGCCATTGTTGATTGGCCAGCGCTGACCAACGTTTCTGAAGTTAGGAGTTTTATGGGTTTGGCCAGATATTACCATCGCTTTGTTGAAGGCTTTTCCCAGATAGGACACCCTATTACTTCTCTTCAAAGAAAAGGGAAGAAGTTTGTTTGGTCAGAACAGTGTGAAGCAGCTTTTAAAACCTTGAAGGAACTCCTTGTGAGTGCTCAAATTTTGGCAGTTCTAGATCCATCTGGAGATTTTATGGTATGCACAGATGCCTCTTTAGAAGGTATTGGTGCAGTACTTATGCAGGATGGACGTGTGGTTGCTTATGATTCTCGAAAACTGAAGAACCACGAGTTGAACTATCCAGTTCATGATTTAGAGTTGGCAGCTGTATTTCATGCTTTGGTTCAATGGCGGCATTTCCTGTTAGGGCGTTGGTTTGAGCTGCATAGTGATCACCACAGTTTGCAGTATATATTCACACAGCCAAACTTGAATGCTCAACAGTGAAGATGGATGGAGTTCTTTTGTGAATATTATTTTGAGGTTCATTATATTCAGGGGAAAGAGAACGTAGTAGCAGATGCTTTGAGTTGTAGGCAGCATGAAGTTTCAGCATTATCCCTAGGAGTAGATTTGAGAGAGAGAATTCTCGGAGTTCTTTCTCAGGATACTTGGTATCAGGATGTTAGAGCTGTGATAGAGTCTGAAAGGCCTTTAGAGGGTAGATGTTTTGGGTATAACCTTGAGGAAGATGGACTTCTTCGTCACCATGAATAGATTTATGTACCTCCTTTGGAGGGTCTTCGTGTTTTGATCATGACCGAGGCCCATCGTGCACCTTATTCGGCACATCCTGGTGTCAAGAAGATGCACGCAGACCTTAGACAGATTTATCATTGGGCAAGTATGAAACGTGACATTGCTGATTTTGTGTCGAAATGTTTAGAGTGTCAGTGAGTGAAGGCAAAGCATCAGCACCCAGCAGGGCTTTTGCAGCCTAATCTAGTACTGGATTGGAAATGGGATATCATTTCCATGGATTTCATTGTTGGTTTGCCTATCTCTTCACATCGTCATGATGCCATCATGGTCATAGTTGACAGATTGACTAAGGTTGCTCATTTTGTTCCTATTCGAGCTTCCTATACAGCAGCAATGGTGGCACGAGTCTTCTTAAAAGAAGTAGTAAGATTGCATGGGATTCTGAGGCAGATCATATCTGATAGAGATCCTGTCTTTACCTCAGCATTGTGGACCTCACCTCATCATGCTTTGGGGACTCAGTTGAATTTTAGTTTAGCTTATCATCCAGAGATAGATGGTCAGACAGAGAGAGTGAATCAGGTATTAGAGGACATGCTTCGCATGTATGTGATGGACCAACAGTCACGTTGGGAGGACTATATATATCTAGTGGAGTTTGCTTATAATAATGGATATCATAGCTCCATAGGTATGTCACCCTGTCAGGCATTGTATGGTCATCCTTGCCGCACTCCTTTGAGTTGGGATCAGTTAGAGGACAGGGTGCTTATAGGACAGGATATTCTTCAGGAGATGGAGCAGTAGGTAGATAGGATTCGTGAGCATTTAGTAGTAGCACAGGAGAGACAAAAGAAGTATGCAGATGCTCATAGGGTAGATCATCAGTTTTTTGTTGGCGATTGTGTGTTCTTGAGAGTGCGTCCATGGAAGAGTTCGATCTGTTATGGAAAGGGATCTAAATTGGCACCTCAATTTGTTGGACCCTTTGAGATCATTGAGAGGATAGGACCTATTGCCTACCGTCTTGCCTTGCCACCGAGTCTATCCTGCATCCACAATGTCTTTCATGTTTCAGTTCTTTGACCTTATCATCCAGATGTGACACATGTTCTTGATTGGAACTATTTGCATGTCGAGGACGGGCAACTTTCCATGGAGCCCGTGTGCATTCTTCAGCGTCGGGATTTGATCCTTAGGGGTCGTACCATCAACCAGGTAAGGGTCCTATGGGACCCAAATGATGAGACCTCGGCAACTTGGGAGGATGCAGCAAAGATGAGAGAACTGTATTCTTATTTATTTTAAGCTTCCAGGAGTAAGCCTAGTTTTGGGGGGGAGAATGTAGTACCCCTACTAGTTTGAACTCATTAGATACATATTTTATTATTGGTTGTTTTTCAGTGGATACATTACCATGACATATTATTCAGATTTTTATGACATTATGCTTTATTTGGAGATGAGATGTATAATTTATTTGTAGTATTTCAGTACTTGTGATTTATGGCATTTTATATATTATTGCTATGTACTGACATTTTACTTTAATTATGCAATGTGGAATTATATGTTGTGTGTTTGCGAGTGTATTGGATGCAAGGGGATGATTTTCCTTCACTCATTTCGATGAGACAGGGAACGTCACGATTCTCCTTCATCGGTGTGTTTGTCATGTTTTCTATATTATATATATGTATGCATGTGTGGTTCGGTGATGCAGGATATTGCAGGTACAAGTACCGGGTAGGTACGGAGTATCGTCTCCACCTGGCTTCACAGGTCTGAGTATGCCTTATATTTTCTGATGGAAGTGGAGGAGATAGTAGTTGACCCTATTTTTACTCAGTTACACTCCTATGAGTGTCGTCAGTTAGTCGTTTTGTCAGTTAGTTCGGTCTTCGTATTTCGTCATTTTATCTTTTATGGGTAATTGCTTGAGATTTGTTTAATTTGAATGTTTTAGTGGATTTAATTAATTAATTAATTAAGTTTATGAAATTATCTCATTATTGTATTGTTTATGCATTGAGATTATAGATTTAGTTAATTAAAGAAATTATTAAATTAAGTTGCATGGTATTAAAAATATATTTTTATTTTAAAAATAAATTAGATTAATTGTATTCTAAAGTTATAATTAAATAAATGAATAAAAGGATTGATTGGAATTAAAGTATTGTTTTAATTCTTTATTTAGAAAATTAATTAATTGGAATTAAAAGTATTATTTTAATTCTTTATTTAGAAAATTAATTAATTGGAATTAAAATATTGTATTAATTCTTTATTTAGAAAATTAATTAATATGCATGAGAAAAGTAAAGAAGGAATAATGTTTTTTAATTATTGCATGTGATAAATTTAGAAAATAAAATTAAAAAAATTACTATCATTCTAAATTTAGTTTTTTTCGTGATAAAGCTATTGAACCTAGAATTTTAGTTTAAATAGGGGTTAGGTCTTTATTTTAGAACACACACAGGGACACACAGGAACAGGTCAAGAATTTAGGTGAAGAAAATTTATTGGAAGATATTGAAGGGATTAGGGCTCTTCTACAAAATTCTTCCAGGAAAGCTATACCAAGTTGGATGAATTCTTAGTTTTGTGTTTTATTAAAAATATTTCTATTTGTCTCTACTTGATGTGTGTGTAAAATAATTGTCAAGTTCAAAACCTTGTTCTGGTGAATTCGAGTTTTGTTTGAAAACTCATGCTTGATGTGTATTTCTTGTTTGTGGGAAGAATGTAATTTTGTGAAAATTAGGAAAATTCTTATAGAAAATTTGTCAAGTTTTTATGGTGCATGGAAATTGCACGATTTAGGAGAAAGGGTATTTATTTGAGAAATGGGTTTAATTACCTTAATAAAATAAATTTAATTATACATTAAATTTATTTAGGTTAATTAATTTTATTTTTTTTAAAAAGAAAGATTGAAATTTTTTAAAAATGGAATTATTGGAAATTTGTTATTATTGTTGTTAAAATTTTATTAAAATGAAATTATAAAAAAAATATTGTTTTTTTTGTACTGTTTAAAAATAAAATAATTTAAAAAAAAAAATTAAAATAAACTACCTACGGTAGCGTCCGCTACCGGCGGTAGTACTAGCTACTGGATGGTAGTACTAGCTACTGGCGGTAGCATAGGCTACCGTGACAGGGACTGTTTTGCAGTGATTAAAGTGTTTTTTTTTATTTTAATTAATTTCTAAAACCCTATTCACTGTTTCGGGTTTCGTACCCAGGGTATTAAAATAAATTAAATATTATTATATGTATGTATATAAATAAATATATGTATATTCATATATGAGTTTATATATATATATATATGTTTAATATTAGATATATTTCTTTTGGTAGTTATTATAATATTTTAAATGTTATTTAAATTATTATTTAATTACAGTTTGGAATGTTAATTTAAATAAATATGTTGAAAATACATTAGGAGAATTATTTGTATTTTAAATCTTTTTGGACAAATGACAAAGTGAATGTTTTTTTTAAAAAAAGTTGTAAATTCTTGTTATCTGGAAATTTGTAAATTGCATGCCATTTATGCTTTGACTGTTTTTAAGGAAAAGATTGCCTGTAATAGGTTCTTGCGTATAATGTGTTCTCAGTCAAGTTTTATTGCAATTTTGATTAAATTGTCATTGTGTCCTATGATATTATTTCTCCTAGACCAGGTGCTATTGTATAACCTATTTGATATGAGCCATTGTGTGTCTTTGTCCAAATGGTCATTCTTGGGTTGGTATTTGCGTATCCATCACCTGTGTTTGTCAGGATTGTTTATGGTTGCCTGTTTCGCCATAGAGTTCTCGTAGAGAGAAACATTTCCTCTTAGTGTCCTAAGAGAGAGAGTGGCTTTCGAGCGGGGGCCATGCCCAAAGTGGATGACAGGATAACCCATTGAAAGTTAGTTAAAAAGTGATAACCTAATAATTGATTAGGGGGTGGGTAGATTTAAATATTAGTTAAGATAAATGTGCCTTGTGCATAGATGAGTGCTTGTACAGGGCTCATGATGTTACGAGAAGGCCTGGAATGGCAAACTTACCACCACCTTGTCTTCACAAAAGGATTGGTAGGGTCCGCATGAGACTTAGTTGGAATCAGAGGCTCGGGAGAGGTTACCAGGAGAAACCTGAGTATGGGGGCCGAGACCTATGGAGGTTGTACCATGGTAACCATCAAGCTATGCGATGACACTCTTTTCTTAGAGTCACTAGTGTTTTGTGAGTTGTGTTACATGGATGGTTGCAGAGTCTTGTAGTCCTTTTGTACTTGTCTTGCTTTGCTTGCTTGAGGGTTTTCCGCTATCTCCTAGCACGGTGGGGTGGTTCCATTTCGGGATCACATGGTCGGGTGGTAGTGCCACTTCCCATCAGATGTTCTAGATTGTATCTTCAGGCGAGGAAAGGCTTCACTGGTGTTTCTTGGATCATGGTTTATGTACCAGCTCTTGTTCGAGATCATTGTTCAGTTGAGACCTTGTGGTCATTGTATCAGACTTTTATGTAACCTTGATATTGTATCTTTGTAATTAGTGGTATTATTGGAGGCCATGTATTTATGGATATTGTAATATTATTATGTCAGTGAAATGGATGTTATTGTTTTGATCTTATGTTTGAATGAGTTATGGAAATTGGATACATTGGAATACTTTTATTTCTTTATTATGAAATTTGGATGTATGTGTAGTTTTAAACTTAAGTGTTCAATTTATCTTATTAAATGGATTAACTGTGGTGTTAATATATTCTATGAAATTAATCTTCATTGGTTACCCTTAGGAAAACTTATGATAGACTTCCATTGTGTTGTTAAACATGCAATGATTATTGTTAGTACACTTAGTCTTTAAAAAAATTTATTTCACCCTTTAGTTGCCTAGTTGTGTTGTTTTCTTTTAGGGTTCCTGGTGGGGCATTACAAGCCAAGTATTCATGAGAATGGGAATGGATAGTTACTTTCCTTTTAGACTAACTTGGGTCTATGACTCTCAATGGTGTTCATCCCAAAATTGTATGTAATATTATTCACTTACATCCAAGGTTTGACTGAGAATTTTGTCTTAGTTGTCACTGATTTGGATAGTAAATAGAGGATCCTATAAGGATGGCTATCACCATACTCTCGATGACTTCACAACATTGATAATGAATTCACATTAGACACTCATGGATTACTCCAATTAGACATTAGTCAACTTAAGATATGATACAAGGATTGCATACCACAAAGCCATTAGCATATCACCTACTCTAAATCACCACAAAGCCATTAGATATGTTTTGAGATGAAAAAGAAGAGTTAAATGGTTTTGGTTCAATTTGCATTATTTATATGTTCAATTAATTTAATTTGGTATATCATATTGAAATGCCATTTCATAACTAACATTTCAACTTCTATATAACTAGTTCTATAGCCCGATTTTTTTGCCTATGAAGAAAGATCATGTCAGATAATATCAACGAACAACAAAATAAGGAGACAATTGCTAGATTGTGGTCTAACTTGAAAATAAAAAGTGATGGAAAATGTTATTGTCCCAATAAAAATTTTAAGGGGTTAAAGACTAGAAGACTTCTAATCAAAATAGTTAAGAAACATTTTAGATTGCATGGTCACATTGAAGGGGGACATGATTATCATCCATTGGTAAGTTTTTCATTATATCATTTTAACAATTTATATACATAAGAAATCACTTGATGATGAGATCATGATCATGGATTATTTATGTTAATCATTTTTATATAGGTCGAGCACCCCAGAGCACATGATATGGATCAACACAACTTGGAGAATATGGTTTTGAAAGTGGAGGAACATGGAGGTGTGAATATCGAAGCTGAAGATAATGATCCCATGGAAGATGATGATCATGAGTCACAAAACACAATTGAAGATGATGGTACAAATACATTGATCCATGACACATTTAATTCTGGCCCAGCTGATCATGATGATCAAGATGACCTTGATGTTGTTCATGATTTATCTCTACTTGAGAAGGCATATGAGGCCCTTTATGAAGGCTCCCAGACAACTCTTCTCTCCGCTATATTATTGTTGGTGAACTTGAATGTTATGAATGGTTTATCCAGCATAACAATCTCATGTATGTTAAGGTATGTCATATATGTCATTATATTTAATAAATAGTGAATCATGTACCATTAATATTCTTTATATTAACAAATTATATTTTTTTGTTGTAGATTGATAGGTAAGTTTTTGTTACCACCATCAAATATTCTACCTTGCTCATACCGAGAATTATCTGCCATTATGAAAGATATTGGAATGGAGTATGAAGCAATAGATGCTTGTCCCAGTGATCATATTATATATATCACAAACAACATGAATTTTGAACTGAATGCCCTGAATGTCATATTAGTAGATATCGAATAGATCAAAAAACAAAAAAGGTGCCTCGCAAGGTTCTTCATTATATTCCCATTATTCCACGTATGCAATGATTATTCAAGTGCACTAGCTTGGCATAATTTATGGATAACCATGCACGCAATAGAAGTCGAGATGACATTATTCAAATGTCTGCAGATGGTTTGACATTTATGGACATAGAGGAAAAGTGGCCACACTTTAAAGAAGAACCTCGTAATCTTAGGCTTTCATTGGCAGTGGATGGTGTCAATCCATTTGGAGAGCTAAGATCTGTTTACTTGATGTGGCCTGTTTTTGTTATCAACAATAACATTCCTCCATGGATGTCAATAAAGAGGGAGCACATAATGTTGGCAATTATTGTTCCAGGTATTTTATCATTTAATAGTCATCTAAATTTAATTATAAATATTGCAGTAAAATAGTCATAATAATTATGTAATGTTTTTATTCATTCGATTAGGTAAGTACCAAGTTAAAGATATGAATGTATATATTGAGCCTCTTATCAACAAGTTGTTGGAGTTACGGAATGGTGTCACTATGTAGGACATCTCTAGACCAATAGGACAAAGACAATTTCAATTCCATACGATGCTTGTATGGACAATACACGATGTAATACCCTAAAATTGGTCATCTAAACCATGGGCCCCTAATCTCGACAACATCACCAAGGTCCTAACCAAAGGCAATTAAATCAATCAAATGTCACATGGCAAATCAATTACTCAATATTAATTAAATATTTATTTAATTAATTGAATCATTCCAAGAAAATCATTTTGATCAATTATCCTATTGAATTTATTAAATATCCTTGCATATTTAATTAATTAATAAATTTGTCATTAATCATAAAAAAGGAATTAATATATTACAAAAGAGGAATTAATCACAAAGCAAGAGTTAAATTGAAAATAAAATAAAAGAATTGAATTGAGAGAAATTAAACTTGAGATATTCTGCTAAATTAACTTGAAATTAGAAAAGCAATTAAAAGGAATTTAATTATTCTCTAAAATTGGAACTCAAAGCTTTTGAGAAAAAGAAGTTCAGTTGCATTCAAAAGACTCTTTTCTTGAATAAATCAAAGAATTACCTATTTTTATCACAAATGCATGGAATTAATTAAATCTTATTTCTAATGCAACTCAAACATCTTTTCTGAATGCATTTCAATTAAACTATAATTGGAATCTATCTCAAGGTTAATTGAATCTGATTTCTCAATTATTTCAATTAATCCTAAATTATGCTTTTTCTTGATCTCTCTTGTAATTCTCTATAAATTCAGCCTTCAGCTCTCATTCAAAACACCTTGGAGATTTATTATTACACACTTTTCACTCTGGAGTCATTGAATATATTGTGCTTGCTTTTTGAGATTATTACATCTTAGTTTAATTTCTTTTTCTATATTTAGTTTATCCATTATTGCTTGAATCCATTATTGCTTGAATTCATTATTGCTTGAATCTTTCATCCATCTTTCATACTGTAGTACCCCTCCTCGATCAACCTCTTTTGTATGTTTTAAGTTACTTCAGTGACTGTTCTATGGAACATTTTTGTATTTTGATTCAGATATCATGGGATGTTATTTCATGCTTTATCTAGAGTTATGGTGTATGATTTTATGCAGCATCTCAGTGCTTATGATTAATGTTATTTTATGGATCATTATCATGGACTGGCACTTTTCCCTTCTATTGTGATGCGTTATTTATATGTTGCATGTTTGCAAGTGTATTGGGATGCGAGGGGATGATTTTTCTTCACTCACTCCGGTGAGACAGGGAACGTCACGATTCTCCTTCATTGGTGTGTTTATCGTGTCTATATGTATATTGTCTATATGCACGTGTGGTTCTTTGGTGCAGGACATTGTAGGTACAAGTACTGGGTAGGTACGGGGTATCAACTCCACCTAGTTTCATAGGTCTGAGTGTGCCTTATATATATATATATATCCGATGGGAGTGGAGGAGATAGCTATTGTACCCTAGCTTGACCGTAGTTACACTCGTGTGAGTGTTGTCAGTCAGTTGTGTTTCCCCGTCTGGCTGTTATGCATGTCATGGTGCCTTGGTTTTGCGTGTTTCCATTTATTTAAATGGATGATGCTATCTTGTGTTAGCGTAATCATTTAATTAATGTGCTATGTGATTATTGATTTATTTAGGTTGATGAATTGCTAGATTAAATGGTTAAATGGCTTAATTTATTGTGTAAAGTTGCATTAATATTTTTGTGAAATAAATAAATTGCCTAGCCATTTAAAAAGGTTAAATGCTTATGTTGAAGGAAGTATTTATGGAAAAAGAAATAAATGAAAGTTTTTCTTTTTATTTTTCCATTTGGCCTTTTTAATTTAATCATTGGAAAGAATTATCATTTTTGGGAAAGAAATAAATCTGAGTGCCTTTTAGTTTTAAAATATTTAAATTTGATTGGATGAAAAACTTTAACCTAGAAGCTTGGGTTAAAAGATATTTTTGGGCATCCATTCTGGGCATTCACGGCAGGAGAAGAAGAGAATTTTTGGAGAGAAAATTCTGGAAAAACTTCCTGAAGGAGCTGGAAATTTGACCTGGCTACAAGACTGGAGTTTCTTCATCCCTTTTACTTGCTAATTGCTTCAAGGTTGGAGGTTCCCTTCTTGTTTTGAATTTGTTTTTGAAATTTTCAGTTTGCTTCCTGTGTATGGAAATTTATGTATTATGCCTATAGATTCTTTTTGGAATGTTGAAATGGAAGAAAGATTGCCTAATATAGTTGATTGTGTGATGCTATAAGCATATGGTTGCATTCAGGAAAGTAATTTGTTCATTTCTTCTTTGTTGTGTGTTATTTGTTCATAGTAAACAATTTCTTGATTTACCTCTTCTTTGGAAAGAAAGAATTTTAGATTGGGCTTGCTGGGTGCATCCTTGTTTCTATTCTGTCATGATTTGGCTAGCTATCCTTTCTAGTGTGTTTATTTCACCATTTACCTTGCGGGTAAACTCTTCCTTGAAATTTTGGAAATTGGCACTGTATGTGTGTGCCCGTGAAAAAATTCTGGAAATGGAATGTTCCTTGTGGTTAGTGATTTTGTGTCTTTTTGGTTTTAGAATGCTTGGAGGCCTGTTTCTTGTGCCTCTCTTGTGGACTTTACTACTCTCATGATGGACTTACCTCATCACATGGGTTGGTAGTGGGCACTACTAGTCGACAGTACCACTACCAATTGGTAGTGGGCACTACCGGTTGGCAGTACTACTACCAGTTGGTAGTGGGCACTACCGGTCGGCAGTACCATTATCGGTTGGTAGTGGGCACTACCGGTCGGCAGTACCGTTACCAGTTGGTAGTGGAAGTGTTATCGATTGGTAGTGGTAGTGTTACCAGTTGGTAGCAATAGTGTTACCGATTAGTAGCAGTAGTGTTACCGGTCAGTAGGGCTATTACCAGTGGTAGAAGTACTACCGGTAGGTAGTGTCTGTTGCCCCCAACAATAGCACAACCATGGGTTGGTTTGACCCCCGCTTAGCTTTGAGCCCTCACCGATCTCCAAACCGATTTGTGTTAAGAACTTAAATTTTATAAATGGAATGTTTAAAGTGGTATTGCGTGATGTAATGTGATTTTCATGTGATTTTTATTATGTGGTTAATAAATTTATCAATGAAAATTAAGGCATGAATTAGAGATTCAAATGGGTAGATTTGGAATATTGATTTGGAAATTGATTAGATGTAACTTCTGGAAAGGAGTGTTTTATTTAATTTTCAATCAATGATGTTGCAAGTGTTTATGTTGCTAATATTTTCAAAGATTGTCTGAGTGTGGATTTGATGTATTTAGCTGTCCTTGCAAGTCTTTATTGTGATATTTTGGTCTATGATTCAATCATCCTGTGGTGGTATAATTGGTACCTTTGACCAAGTGATATATGTTGGCTCCATTGTCTTAACCATGTAGTGTCTTTGCCTTATGGTTAGTCAAGAGTTAGTATGTCCTTGTTTGACCACTTGTTTCTGATAGTGGTGCTATGGCTGTCTGCTTCACCATAAGGTCCTTGGGGAGTGACCATGCTTGTGTAGTGTCCTTTGAGAGAGTGGCTTTCGCTTGGGGGTTGCACCCAAAGTGGTAGGTATTACGACCTAGCGAAAGTCAGATAATAACTGGTAATCTAATAAATTGATTAGGTGGGTAGTATCATAATATTAATAAAGATAATTGTACCTCATGCATAGGTGAGTGCTAGTACAGGGCTCATAATGTTGCGAGAAGGCCTGGAATGGAAAACCAACCACCTTGTCTTCATGGAAGGCTGGTAGGGTCTGCATGAGACTTAGTTGGAACTGGATGGTCGGGAGAGGTTGCCAGGATAGTGAGTTGGGACCTATGGAGGCTATACTAGGGTAGCCATCTTA